>NC_137977.1:70480603-70732150 GCF_963924665.1 Micromys minutus | reverse complement strand
AGATACCAGAAAACAAAAGTTTATAATTTTTTTTTTAGTATCTTGCATTTACTCTTCACTATGCTGAGAAGAGATTAAGTTTAATATGAGTACTCTATTAAATTAAAAACACTCCCAGGCAGAATGCTGGTGATTTAGTGCATAGGGACCCTGAGAAAATAACACATCATGGGCATTTATTTGACTAAGCAGGTGTGAAAACTACCCCCTGGGGTTTAGTGTCAGTACAGCCACTGCACACAGGCTCTCCGCACCGGTAATTATGCTGTGTTCCCCCTGGGCCTTACTTGTTTATTTGACTATTGGTCGTTGCTTGAACTTTTTAAATTAAAATTTTGATGAAAAGAAGGTTCCTGCCTTAATATCATACTTGGTAATCCTGAAAAGGCCCCCAGAGAACAACTTTAAGGTTTTATGAAGATATATTTTTAATAGGATTTATTTGTAGTGTGCATTTTAGTTTTCTTTTTATTCTGCCCTGGTTAGGAGAAAATTAATTTAGAAAATAAAGTAAGTGGCCCCCAATGTCTCTCAAATTGATATCATTGTGCTTTATACCAATTAAATCTGGAACACCAAACTATGCTGGAGACTTTGCCATGTTTAAAGATCAGGAAGAGCTGGAAGGATACAGTCATTTTTGCTTCTCTTTGGAAATAACCAGCCTACAAAGTATTTAAGAATTATCTTCTGTTTATTAGATATCATTCTCATGCTACAAATATTATATTATGAAAAGAGAATTAAGAAGGAAAATAAAGTTCTTTGTGCGTAAAGTCATACTTAAACAAAATTTCCATTTTGCAGACATGTGGATACATTAAAATTAGGCATAAAATATGTAGAGTATTCATGTTCATAGAAATATGCAAATCATAAACCATGGTCGATGACAGTAAGAGTTTTGTTAGATGGTAACTTGAGAGTTAGAGTTCTGGGCTACTCTAGTATTTGGTCAATTATTCCAAGAGCTAATATTTTTAAATTTATAAGATTGTTATCTCTATGAATTTTAAAATTCACATTGTAGAAGAAGTCATAATTTGTCTATTACAATAACACAGATTTAGTAAACTTAGTTCACACTTTGGCAATGAATAAAAGGAATTTCTCTGCTTGGAAAACAGAAATCAGTTCTAGCAGCTTAAATGTTATCGACTAGTGATGTCCGGAAGTTATTTTCTTAAAATAAATGATAAGAAGCAATCCAAAGCCTTTTCATGAATCCAACTCTGAAATAAATTATACCCCAATCAGATGGGTCATTTGGAATGTTTTAAGAGGTATAATATACAGTTTTAACAGAAAAAGATTCTAACTGTTCTTGTATGTAGTTTGGGCTTGTCAGTATATATAGATGGTAGTAAATGATCTGGAATAATCAAAATTTTATTGTTTTGTGTAAAAAAAGTGTGCCTCTGAAGATGTGCAGTGGGGTTCATTTGCATGTAAGCCTTCTATTTTTACTTGAAAAAAATTCAAGGGAAAAAATACTTGCCATGAACATGAACACTAACCACTTAACCACTAAACTGAAATTGATGTAAAATAATACAAAGATAACAAATGTATTCAGAAAAAAATGATGGAAAAGAAGTGGTGAATGTTCAAACTTTGGATATAATGTCCAAAGTGTAGCTCTCACAGAGCCACATTAGATACAGGACCACAGACTAGAAACATCTTGGTTACCCACTTACTATTGAAGGAGCAGTAGGCATAAATGTGGAAGGACACAGATTAACATCAAATGTATCTACTATGTAAAAATAATGTTGTCATTAAAAGACATTGTAGGAAAGGAAACACTGAACATGTAGGAACCAGGCCAGAAGAGATATGTGCCTAACACATTGACATAAGAAGCACTGAGGTAAGGATCCTGATGGTAAGACACTGCATGTTCTTATTCAGGAAGGCAGAGGCAGACATGACTCTGTGAGTCTGAGGCAAGCCTGATCTATAACTAGTACCAAGACAGCCAAGGACTACATAGAGAGACATTGTCACAAACAAAATGAAACAAAATAATTACCTTCATTATAGTATTTTCCTTCATAGTTATCACAACACATCAGAATTTTTACCCAAATTATTGCTTTTTATTGTATGCTAGATCTAACTTCATTAAGACTGACTGAAATTTTCCTTCCATAGTTGTCCACTTTCTTGTAATTATTCAGAAAATTATCTAATGGGTATTCTTAATCTAGGAAAACTACCTGAACTTCTTTTCAATTAACTTTCTTCTTCTCAGCAATTTATCATTTCCATTGTCTTTTTAAATATTTTCCTTCAGTTTGATTTGTTTATTTGCTGTAAAATCCACATAATTTACCATAAGCTAGGTTTATGTCTGAGCAAAGCACAGGGACTCCTGTATCTGAAAGAACACAGCCAAAGCCTCCAATCTCTTCCTCACTGGGGGCCTTGTTTGATGTCTCCTCGTCTCCACAGCAGATGCAGGCCGGACAGGCAGGCAGTGCACTGCCCATGAGCACTAACAGCTGGACTTTTCCACAGGCAGCCTTTGAGGTCTACAGTTGCCATGGCTACTTGCATGACCAAATCTAATCACACCACTGCTTAAAAACAGTGAAAGAATTTTAAATGAGTATTGTTCTGACTCAATTTGGGCATAGATTATAAACTCTTAAGAAAAAGGAAGTTGGGTTGTAAATTTTATAGACATAATAAATTATTTTAAAACAGTAATGCATATAAAGATCCATCGTTTATTTGCGGACAGAGAAAAGTAATTTGAACATGATAACAAAAATACCATTTACCAGGGTGTATGAGGTGGAATCTCAGAGTTGTTTTGATTTGCATTTCCCTCATATATAATATGACGGTAGATGAAATATGATTGATCATGTACACAAGACATATGTTGGTGCATTTATTAAAATATCTGTATGTAATTTTTGAAATTAATTTTGGACAAGTTTATGTATGTATATAGTACATTCTAATTAGTCTAACCTTACAACCTGTTCTACATTTCTCAAACATTTATCAGGTTTTTCTCTTCTTTATAAAATTCCCACTTTGATATCCTTTAGTTTGATTGTGATCTACTACATTTAACCAGGGTCATCTATATGATCATGAATTTGGAAATATTCAATGAATGCTGGTATACTCACCTATGAATTCACACAGGACAGGATATACTCTCTGAGATCATGTGCTGCCAATTGTTCTGCAGGGACTATTGAGTAGGGCTTGTGCAGGCTTGTGCAAATCCAAAGCAATTAAACATAGTTGCAACATTCTGAGGATTACAGTCGTCCTGTGCTGTCTAGATGAGGGTATTTTACAGCACTTTGCTGTATTTTCATTCTCTTAAATTTTTTCTGCCTCCTCTTCTGCAGTGTTTGATAAACACTGAAGATGGTGTTATCAATTTATTCCAATCAGATAGTGTTTGATTACTCCCATGACATTTTGCCACTACAGCATTTATTTATTTATTTACTACTTTTAAATTCATTCACTTTACATCCTGCTGTCTCACCCCCATCCCTGTCACCCTCTCCCACAATCCTTTCCCAAACCCCCTGTGCATTTTTCCACCCTAAGACATCACATTTACAGGGCTAGGCACCTCCACTCCCACTGAGGCCAGACAAGGCAGCCAACCTATCTAGAAGAGCATATACCATGGACAGGCACAGCTATTGAGATGGCCCTGACTCCACTTTTTCTGAATCCACATGAGTACCATGCTGTAATTCAGCTACATATTGGTAAAGCTACCTAGTTCCAGTCTCTGTTCTGGTTGGTGATTCAGTCCAGGTCAGTTGATACTTTGGAAATCTTGGGTACTACCTATCCCCTTCAGGGCATATTTTGCAGGCAAGTCAGCAGTGTAGGTCTCTGGGTGTGTAGCTAGGTTGGTGTTTACAGTTATTCTCTGCTAGTATGCAGAGTATCTTCCAATACCGTAAATACTCTATAGTAGTGCAAAGGCTTTAGATAGACATCTGCTGGTCTTCTCTATGATGAGTGTGTTATATGGATGTTTTCTTCAGAATTAGTGCTTTACCAGCGTTGTGTATAGAACAGCCAACAGTTCTGGCAATAGCCTGGGTTATTTGGGGCTTCTATTGTATTAAATTTTCATGTGACTCTTCAAATGACCCTCAGGTTTAGATGTGCCTCCTGTCATCCCTCCCTTATCCATGCCTTCCTCCCCTCCTCTTCTTTGGTCCTAAAGGTTTCAGTCATACCACTGTCTGTCTAAAATGATGTCTTCTTTTTCACCTTACTAGGGAACTCCTTCTCTTTCTCAAGTCTCCTAATATATAACCTTGTTGCTATAGAAATTGTAGCCAGATTAATATAGATTTAAGAGATTACACATATAAGTGGAAGACGTACAATATTTATCTTTTTTAGTCTAACCTACCTTACTTAGGTTGACTTTTTTTCTAACTACATCCAATTAAGTGTAAATTTGATGATATTTTAATAAAGAGCATAGTATTCATTAAGTGAATATATTAAATTTTATTCATTTATCTGTTGACAGAGATGTAGACTGCTTTCAGATTTTGACTATTATGAAAAGAAGAGCCATGGCCATAGTTGAGAAAGTAACTCTGTAATAAGATGCATAGTCCTTTGGTAAAGCTGGATCTTAAGATACACCTATTTTAGACTTGTGAGGAACAGACACACTGGTTTCCATGGTGAGTGTGCATATTTCCTTCCCAGTAGCAGTGGATAAGTGTTTACTTTGTCTAAATCCTCACTCCGAATGGGCCGCTGTCTGTTTTATTGATTTTGGCTATGCTTATAGTGTAAAATGAAATCTCAGAGTGGTTTTGATTTGTATTCCCAGGATTACCAATTATGTTGTGATTTTAACTTGTTTAGCCATTCATTTGTGTTTCATGTTTAGAGAATTTCCTATTTAGTTGTTTATTCATCCCATTTTTAATTTAGTGATTTGATTTTTTTTGAAATCTGGAATGTTATGTTTTTATTCTTTTGATATTAGTTATTTATCAGATGGAGGTGTTGATTTAAAAAAAAAATCTTGTTTTTTGGACTAGAGCTTTGTCTAAATGATAGTTTCATTTTCCTTACAGTAGCTTTGTGGTTTCATTCATTCCCATTTATTCATTGCTGCTCTTTCTGTGCTATTGGTTTTCTGCTCAGAAAGTCTTCTTTTTGCCAGTAAGCATAAGGATATTTCTCATATTCTCTTCTATCACAGCAATGTATCTGGCTTTATATTGATGTTCCTGATTCACTTGGAGTTCACTTTTGGGCAGTGGTAAGTGTGGATCTATAGGGATTCCTCTTCAGGCAGTCTTCCAGTTTGACCACCACCTTTGTTTGTTTGAAGATGTTATCTTTTCTCTGGTGTGTGTGTGTGTGTGTGTGTGTGTGTGTGTTTCCTCTTTATAAGGAACTTAAACTGCCCAGGTGTGCATGGATTTATGTCTGGTCTTCAATTCAGTTTCACCCATCAATGAGTCTGTTTCTATGCCAATAGGGTGCCGCTTTCCCTGTTGTAGCTCTGTAGTACAATTTGCAATCAGTCATGATGTCCTACTGCCAGAGATGAAACCCGGATCTGACATTGCTCTAGAGGCCAAGAACCTGAGACTGTATGGTCCTTGTACTCAGGAAAACAGACTACTGTGATTCTGCTAAGAAACAAAATACTAAAATCTGTCCTAATCATAATTTATTGTACTCACTGAGCAGTGAACCACACAGTACCCATCAACGAAGCGTCGTTTGGTGGTAAATGATAACTAGCAAAGAGATGTAGGACTGGACAATGTCCAGAGAATGAGGCTCTTAGAATACTCATTTCTAGATGGGATATCTTCAACATATCCTTCTCTCAAGATTTGTGACCTGTGTGTAAGAGGAATTGGAGAGATCATATTAGCCAGAGGTGAAGGATGATTTCTAGAAAAGTGTCTTCCAGATATGTCATAACTAATACACATTTTCATTCACAGAGAATATGAGTGTAGTGTCAGTTACAAAAGTATTTTGTAGACATTATTTTGCATTTGTTTTGACAAACAAAACATACTCCATATCTTTTCTGTCATTTTCTCTTCTTTTCTCTTTTTTTTTTTTTTTCTTATGTGAGGGTCAGGTGGGTAGATTTGTTTCCCTTTAAAAAACCCATTTTGGTTGCTTTTTCCTGTTTGCTTTATTTTTATGATTTGTTATTCGGTTTAGTGTTGGCTAGTTAGGAATGTGATTATGAAATTAATCAGAGTTGGGGCAATCAAAAATATGATAAAAATAGATGCTAAATAATTTGTAGAAATATAAAGGAAAAAACTATGCTGGAGGTACAAGGAAAAAAATACAGTTTCAGATTAAAGGGATAATTATTGTATCTATTGCTTTAGATGGATAAAGACAGGAGCATCTTCCTAGAGATAATGTGTCCTTTCTAACAGGCTATCTCCTGGCCAGATCATTGACCCATATAAACCAAACATTGGATCTCCAACCAGGACTGAGTTCCTATTTTTTTAACCAGAAAGAGTTGCTCCTTTATGGGTTTTAATAAGTGTATAGCACCATATATGATTTTTACACAGATTTTACTCTGCATTGATGATTCCATATTCTAGATTCACCTTACAAGAAAAATCTGAATGACAGATGGTTTATTTTGTTTGTTTTTGTTTTATTTTGTTTTTATCTTTAATCCCTTTTTACAGTGCAGCCTTTATCCCCCTCCTGGTCTGCTTTCTGACAATTTCTCATGTCATTCCTCCTCCCCCATCTCCAAGAAGATGTCTCTACCACCCATATCACCAGCTGCCCCTACTTCCCAGGCCTCAAGTCTCTGGAGAGTTAGGTGCATCTTCTCTCACTGAGTCAAGGCCAGGCAGTCCTCTGCTGTATATGAGTTGGGGACTCATATCAGCTGGTGTATAATGCCTGGATAATGGCTCAGTGTCTTAGAGATTTTGAGGGTTCAGGTTAGTTGAAATTTCTGGCCTTCCTACAGGGTCACCCTCCTCTTGAGCTTCTTCCATCTTTTCCCTATTTCAACCACAGTGGTCCCCAGCCTCTGTTCGTTGGTTAGATGTATCTGATTCTGTCTCAGTGAGCTGCTTGCTGGGCCTCTCAGAAGTCAGGCATTCTAGGCTTCTGTCTATAAACACACCTTGGCATCAGTAAGAGTGGCAGGTCTTGGAGCCTCCCCTTGAACTAGAGTCCAATTTGGGCCTGTCACTGGATCTCCTTTTCCTCAGGGTCTTCTCAATTTTGTCTCTGCAGTTTTTTTCCATATGAACAATTCTGTGTCACAGTTGCTGACTGTGAGATGGTAACACCATTCCTCACTTGATGCCCTGTCTTTCTACTGGAGTTGGACTCAACTGATGGTGTAGTACTAAATTATGTGTCGTTACTATATTTTTATCACTGTTTGTAATTTTAAGTCTTTCTATTTATAACACAAACTATAATTTATAAAGCATTATTGTGTTGGTATTTGTGGATATTCAATGCAAATTATTCTTATTCATGATTTCTTTTAAATATGTAATTTACATATGATGTATTTCTGTCCTCAGTAACATTACAGTCAGTCACACACATTGTGTTTCTGTCTCCTCCTGTTTCTTTCTCTTTCTTTTCTTCTTTTCCCTGTCCCTTTTATTTCTCTGTTTGTATGTCTGTCTGTCTGTCTAGATATAATTCTCTATATCCCTACTAAAGTTTATGTAAATAAACAAAAAGCAAACCGATTCCAGAGTTCTAAACAATTACTAAAGATTTAAATTCTTGTAAAACTTTCAATTATTTTATTAATATATAATTTCTACAACAATGGAAAAGCAAAGTTTGGTTTCACATAGGATTCTGCTATTAAGAATTGTTTGTTGTTTATACTTTTATAATATTAAAACAGAGACTTTCATAAGATTACTGTCTCATGGCTTATACTACTGTAATAAAATACCATCTGGGAGAAAATAGTTCATTTCTTCTTTAAACTCTGAGAGTACACTCACTAAGAAACTGAGGCAAGTCAGAGGAAGAACTAAGGGCATAAACTTTGAGGCAAAGTCTTAAGCAGTGACTACAGAGGAATTTTTCTTAATGGCTACATATGACTACCTTCCCCAATGTGACAACCCTGAATGGTAGGATCTCTCATATCAGTCATTGAATAGGAAAATGTCAGTCAAACACACTCAATTTATTGCCAATCTGATAGAGGGAGTTTTGGAATTAGATGTCCCTTTTCCTAAATGACTATAGCTTGTGTCAGGTTGATATAAAACTAGCCAATATTATGCTAATATTTGTTTTCTTGGGCTTTTGAATTTATGGTCACATATTACTGATTATTCATAAACTTTTAATTTGTATAAGTAATGAATCTTAAAAAAAAACAAATGACAGACTTTTATGACATGTATGAGCTGATTAAGCAAAATAAAAATAATTATAAATTCATCTTTATATAGTCTATAGCACTACCAGATGTAGAAATATTAAGGTGTATATTTAGAATTAAAGCAAATGTGAGAGAATTGTAAGAGATTAAATAAGGAAGGAACAATTGTTTCAGCATTTAAAGTATCCACTGGGACCTGTGGATAGATATATAATCCATATATTTTTACAGGGAGATGGGAGACAGAAATAGGAGAATTCTTTTATGTCCATGGGTAAATTAGCCTCAAGGGAGATCATCACGGAAAAAGAAATCTTGTCTTAAGTAAGGTATAATATCAAGAATGTTGTTACAGATATTTCCTGTGACCTCCATACACATGCCATGACACATGTGTGCATAGTCACACCCATGCAGTTATCCACATCTCACACACATGATATATTCTAGCAGCCTTTCTTAAAATATGTAGGTTATATCACAATACATACTGTTTTAAACTAAACATATATTGTTAAAGGTGTCGCAATAAACTAGACCAATTTTCTAAGAAAAAAGTTAGTGAAACATTTCAATTTAATACCATCACATAGACAAAATGTCCTTTAAACTGTCAGATCTCCTAATTACCAGGACATTGATGATATTAATCACAAGTTAGCTTTAATAATAATTCAAATTCCTACAAGGTGAACACCAACTGCACTTTGAGGCACATGAGTTTTCAAAGTCTCCTGTGTAGGTAGATCCTGTGAAAGCCATTTAGCAGTTTATTTTATTGCTGGACCCCAGAGAACAAATGGAGGAGGGCTCAGAAATTCAGAGTGGGAGTTACGCACCTTGCAATTACTGAAAGAGTTTAGTATCTGCGAAATTAAGTCAATTAAATTTAATGCATAGAATTCAATTTTATGTGCTGAGAAATTATACCCTGGATACACAGAGAAAATGCAGAGGTAAAGCATTGTTACAGTCATGGAAAATGAAGTTGAAAAAAATCCCAGATTTTTTATTTTTTAAGTTGCATGAAAAAATATTTTTTGTCAACGAGAGGTTCGTAGGTAAAGAACATAGCAGAGCTCCTTTCATTACGGCAGCTCAGGGTCTCTAGGTACTGCTTGGAAAAGTCTTTGTGGACTGGGTTCACAAAATCCCTGGGTCTGCTACTTACAGTTCTCACCTGTCGCCCCTCTCCATCCTATCCCAAATCTGAGGCAGTCTGATTGAGCCCAATTGGCACCAATCTTAAATTAACCAAGTTTGCTTGCTTGTGGTTCAGGACCTCAATCATTTTCAGAACACTTTTATTTATTTTTTATTTTATATCTCAATTTTGCTTCACACACACCTATCCTTCCTTACCAACCTGTCTCTCTGTTAAAAATTCCCCTCTATGAACTCCTCTCCTTCTCTGAGGAGAAGGGGAAGCCTCCCTTGTGTACTACCTTGCCCTGGGAAGCATAATCGCAGTAGGCCTAAGAGCATCCTCTCCCACTGAGGCACACCTGAGTAGTCCAGTTAGGGTAAAGAGTTCCAATAGCAGGCTGGCCCATCAGAGACAGCCTCAGCTTCAATTGTTAGAAGACTCACATGATGACCAAGCTGCACATCTGCTAAAATGTTTAAGTGACATAGGTCCAGTATCTGCATCCTCTTTGGTTGACAGTTCAGTCTCTGTGAGTCCCCATGGACCCTGGATAAAAGATTCAGTACATTTTCTTGTGATCTTGACCCCCTGCACCCTGCTCAATTCTATCCTCCACATTTCCAAAAGATGCTTTGAATACTGCCTGATGTTTCACTATGGTTCTCTGCATCTCTCTCCATCAGACGCTTGATGAAGCCTCTCAGGATTGAATTATGCTAGACTCCTCTCTGCAAGTACAAGAGTATCATTATTACTGTCAGTGATTTGACTATCTTACATGGAATATGTTTCACTTTGGGCCAGTGATTGGTTGACTGTTCTCTCAACCTTGCTTCCATTTATTTCTTGCCCAATTTGTATGCAGAAAAAAATTTGGGTTGAAGGTTTTGTGGGTGGGTTGATGTCCTACTCTCTCTACTGCAATAGGAAGTGGCCACATCAGTCTCCATATTCTCTACTGCTAGGAGTCACCCCAGTATACATCCCCAAACAGTCCCAGTCCCACTACCAAAAGTGCCCCCACATTTATTGATGTTCTCATTCCTAGCCTTCCTCCTTATCCTCTCTCCCACAGCTGATCTCCATCTCTTTGCCCTCCCCAGACCCTCTTTCATCCAATTCCCATTCTCTTTTCACCTTCAACGGTTATTTTTTTTCCCTTTCTGAGTGACTTCCATGTGCATTCCTTATTATTTAGTTTCTTGGTGTCTGTGGATTGAAGTATGAGTATCCTGTACTTATTGGCTAATATGTCCTTCTGGGTTTTGATTAACTCACACAGGATAATATTTATAGTTTCAAACATTTGCCTGCAATTTCTTGTTGTATTGCTTTTTAATAGTTGAATAGTATTCCATTTTGTAGGTGTACCATATTTTCTGTATCCATTCTTCAGTTAAAGGGCATCTGGGTTCTTTCCAGTTTCCAGATATTATGAATAAAGCATCTATAAACATCACTGAGCAAATGCCCTTGTGTTATAGTGGGGTATCTTTTGCATACATGCTTAGTATATGTGGTATAGCTCATTCTTGGGATTGTGGGTGAGAACTATTACCAATTTTCAGAGGAACTGGCAAATTGATTTCCAATGTAGTTGCATAATCTTTCACTCTGACTGGCAATGGGGCAGTGTTCCTCTTGATTCGCATCCTTGACTTAGGTTGTTGATATTAGCCATTCTGATGTTGTAAGGTAAAATCTCAGAATTATTTTGATTTTGATTTTAATTTTCCTGTTAAGGGTGATGAACATTTCTTTAGTGACTCTCAGATACTAAAGATCCTTTTGTTGAGAATTCTATTTAGCTATGAATTTCATTTTAATTGGGTTACTTGGTTTCTTGGTGTCTAATTTCTTGAGTTCCTCTTGAGTTCTTCTTAAGAACTTTGATACTAGTTCTGTGTCACAAACATGGTATTTGGAGATATGTTCCCATTCTGTAGGCTACAGTTTTGTCCTGTGAATGGTGAACTTAGACTTGCAAAAGATTTTAAGTGTCATCAGGTTGTATTTATTAATTGTTGAATTTGGTGTCTGAACTATTGGTGTCCTGTACAGGAATTTGTCCCCTGTGTCAATGAGTTCAAGACATTTCCCTACTTTAACACTAACACTCCTGTTAGATCTAGTATGTCTGGTTATATGTTTGAGACTTTGGTCCACTTGGACATCATTTCGGAAGAAAAAAACAGACAGAGATATTCCAATCAAATAGACCAAAGAAGCCATCTAGTGTAGCTGATTTAATACCTGGCAAATAGATATCAAGCCAAAATTAACCAAGGCAGATAAAAAAGGACAAAATATACTGGACCTGAGTGGGAATGGGGAAAGGGAGGGAAAGAGGGGAACATAATCAGGTATTGGATGGGGGTGAACAAGATTGAAGTCATGAGGGCCAGCAGAAAGAATGGAAACAAGAAACACCGGGAGGTAGCATGTGGCAGGGTCCTCTAAAATGTACTAGAGACCTGGGAGGTCAAAGAATCTCAGGATTCAAAGGGAAGGACCTTAGATAAAATATCCTAGAGTGGGGACAGGGAACTTACAGAGTTCACCTCCGGTAAAAACAAACAAAGAAACAAAGAAACAAACAAAAACAAAAAACAGGAGATCAAGTGGTGGGATGGGGTTGCTACCCCACACTCAAAAACTCTGACTCAGAATTGTTCTTGTCTGAAAGAACTGTGGGGACAAAAATCCTGAAGAGCCTGAGGAAAAGAAGGTCCAGTGACAAGACCAAATTGGGATCCAGCTCAAATGGAGGCCCCCAGACCTGACACTACTGATACTATGGTGTGCTTACAAGCAGGAACCTACCTTGACTGCCCTACAAGACTCCCAACAAGCAGGTCAAAAAGTCAGATGCATATACTTAAACCCAACCAATAGAGAGAAGCTGGTGAACCCTGTGGTTGATAGGGAGAAGCTGGAAGAAGCTGAGGAAGAGGGTGACCCCATAGAAAAACCAGCATTTTTAACTAACCTCAATCCCTAAGATTGCTGTCTCTGAGCCAAATAAATCAGCTGATATGAGGTCCCCAACACATATACAGCAGAGGACTGCTGGGTCTTGACTCCTTGAGAGAAGATGCACCTAACTCTCCAGAGACTTGAGACCTCAAGGAGTTGGGATAGCTGGTGGGCTGGGGTATGAACATCCTCTTAGAGATGGGAAAGGAAGTATACGACCAGTCAGATCAGCACAGACCAGAAGGGAAATAAAGACTGGACTGTAAAAAATGATTAAAGAATAATAAAAAAGTAAAGCAAGTCATCTAGAAAAACAAACAGAGAAATATCAGAGCTAACATGCACTATAAAAATAATGAACCTAAAAGGTATATATAGAACATTTCTGCCAAACATAATACAATATTCCTATATTTCCGTACCTAATAAAACCTTACTCAAAAATACCATGTACTCAGACATAATGCAAATCTCATAAGATATAAAAAAATTCAAGTAAAAGAGTAGATCCTGCCACATGGCTTTTCCAGCAAAGAATCACATGACCCAACTTTCCAGGTTGATGTGATTGGGGTGGAATACAGACATACTACACTTTAATACCTCTGGCTGGAATACAGTCACACCTTTTGTACACACCTTTAAATCCTAACATTAGAGGGAGCAGACATGTTTGAAACTGACTTATAATCGAGGAGCAGACAGAGTGAGTTAGTGCAGAGGGCAGTTCAGTTAGGCCTGGGCAATGCAGAGGAGTTCAGTTACGTTCCGTTTCATCTGATCAGTTCTGTCAGTGATGTTTGTGCTATTCATGCACTGCAGGCTGGCAGAAACAGAAGCCAGAGAGTAAGAAGAAGCCAGAGGAGTAGAATAAATTAAGTTTGAAGCCAAGTAAAGCAATTCAACTAGAAGCTGAGCAAAGCCCCTTTGAATTAGTCAACCTGGAGAGAAGTTTGAATCAGAAGAGCTGACTTGAACCAACCAGCCAGAGTTCAGAAAGAACTAGAAAGAGTAAGCCTATTCAGCAATAACCCTCAAAAATAATTATTATATCTGGAGACTTTGGCAAATAAAAGTTAATATTGCCTCACAGTTTAAGCCTCTCTGACAACCAGAGTTTATTGCTGGACATCAATAACACATACAATATAAAGTTTACAAACTGAACAACTCACCACTAAATGAAAAATAGTTCAAAGTAAAAATTAAGGATTCTAACATTGAATGAAAAAAAAATACAAAGAAAGCTGGAACTGGGTTTTATCAAATTGAGTTATTGAAAGAAAGGGAACCATGGACATTCTCAACAACTCCGGCGGCTGCCATAACAGTAGATTGCTTTCTACAAACTGACTGCAAGACCACATTGCGAACGACAATACCCATACAACTCATAGAACATGAAGAGGATGTGCTGTTGCCTACTAACAACCTTTAACTCCCTATTTGGGGGTCTATGAAAATAAAAATAACCCATAACCTTTTGATGCATATATTTGCATGTTTCTTAAAAATGTTTTGGAAATGTTGGTACAAACCTTGGAGGATTAAACAACTAATTATTTCATTTCAAATAATGTCCATTCCATGAGATGGAACCAATACCTGATACTACTTGATTAATCAAAACCAAGAGGAAGCCCAGAGAACTAGGATAAATCCAAACTACTAAATTTTAACTAACAATAAAGATTCTGATAATATTTTTCTATATGCACAAATTGGTGCCTTATTTGATTCATTTAGGTTTCCTCTTGCCTCTTTTTAGAATGCAAAGAACTTAGTAGAGTAGGAGGCACAAATTGTCAAGGAAAGGGGGAAAGATCATCAAAAGAACAAGGTTCTCTAAAACAGCTGAGCAGAGCTCATATGAACTCACTTACACTGTATCAGAAATCATAGGGCCCACATGTGTCTGCATATTGCATATATACCACAGCTTTCTGAATAGTACTTTTATGAGGCTACTGAGTATGAAAACTACTGGTTCTTCTGCCTTTTCTTGGGCCTTTTTTTCTATTTCTGTTTGCTCACCATGTTCAATTTCAATATAATGGCTTTTTAATTTCATATTTTATTTTGGTATGTTTTGTTAGTATCTTTTAGCAGCATATTCATTTCTAATAAGAGATAGCAAAGGAATAAGTCCTAATGACAAAGGAGGTAGGGAGAAATTGAAAGGAAGAGAGGGCAGGAGCATTATATTCAGATTATATTGTTTGAAAAAAGAATCTACACTTAAAATAGAAATAAAAGAAAAACTGCATGAAATGGATAATGTTCTTGATACATACCAGTTACCAAAATTAGGTTAAGTTCACAGAAGCAATTTAAGTAGACTTTTAACCCATAGTTTAAGAGGAGCTGTAATGAATAATGCCAACTAAAAGCACAGAGCCAAATAGTTTGAGGAAAACATTTTTTTGCCAGAATTTCAAAAAACAGTTAATTGTAATAATCTTTGAATGATTCTATGAAACAAGAACACAAAGAAAATTAATGAATTCATTTTTGTCTGGCCATATTTATTTTTTTACCAAAGCCAAATAAAGACTAACCAAACAAAGATTATTATAGACCATTTTTTAAGAACGTAAATGCAAAATTTTCAATAAGATATTTGAACACAAAACTCAAGAATTCATTAAGTAGATTATCCCCCATAAGCAAGTAAGTAGGCTTCATTGAAGTGGAGGAGGTATGAATCAGCATACATGAATCAATAAAGTAAACAAGCTAAACGACAAAAGTTACAGGATTATCTTAGACCCCAACACCTTCATGACAATTTTCTGAAGAGATTCTGCAAAATAATGGAAGGACAGAGACTTAACTAGGCATGCCTTGTCACCAAGTGATCGAATACTGCATTTGGGGTTAAAACTATGAGTTCTTGAACAAAGGCATCACATGAGAACCTCCAAACAAATCTGGTTACTGCTAAGACAATATTTTGCTCTCTACAAACTAACAGGAAGGGACCGTTTATGAAGACAATGCCTATGCAACTCACTGAACATGAGAAAGTGGAGCTGGAGCCTATATGGAGCCTTCACTTACTACATCCTACTATCTTTGGTACAGTAAGTAACTGTGTGCTACCAAAGGAGAAATGAAAAACAACTCAGCTACAAAACCTTCAATCTACAATGTTGCCTTGCCTTCAAGATGTTTGTACAACTGTGGTGCAAACCTTGAGAGAACAACCAATGAATATGTGATTCGAAGAATGCTATAGGAAATGGAATGTATGTCCAACATCCCATGGAAGACCAGGAACCTGAGACACCATAGCCTAAGTACCAAGGGTAAAACCAAAAGTAATGCTTTAAAAGAAACAAATGTAAAATTTAAGAATGATTTGTATCATGGGTATTCCAAGATTTTGGGGTAAAATTCACTTATCAGTGAGTACATATATGTGTTCTTTTGTACCTCAGTTACCTCACTCAGAAAAAATTGGAATACCCAGGATAAAATTCACAGACCATATGAAGCTCAAGCTGAAGGAAAGGCCATCCAGAGAATGCCTCACGTGGGGATCCATCCCATATGCAGCTCCCAAATCCAGTCACTATTGCTGATGTCAAGAAGTACTTGCTGACATGAACCTGATGTGGATGTTTCCTGAGAGGTTCAGCCAGAGCCTTGCTGATACAAATGAGGATGCTTGCAGCTAACTATAAGCCTGAGCATTGGGACCTCAATGGTAGATTTAGAGAAAGGACTGAAGGAGATGAAGTGGTTTGCAACATAATTGGAAGAACAACAATATCAACCAACCCTGCCCCCAGAGTTCTAGGGACTAAACCACCAAACAAAGGTCTCTCTCACCCTAGAGAGACCCATGGCTCCAGCCACATATGTAGTAGAGAAGGGCATTATCTGGCATCAACGGGAGGAGGGGCCCTTGGTCCTGTGAAAGCTCAGTTCCCAAGTGTAGGGAAGTGCTAGGGTGGTGAGGTGGGAGTGGGTAGGTGGAAGATGGTACCCTCATAGGAGCAGGAGGAGGGAAAATAGGATGGGGAATTCTGGAAAGGAAACCTGGAAAGGGGATAACATTTGAAATGTAAATACATAGAATATCCAACAAAAAACCAATCTAATAACTCCTAATTATGCTTTACCATCTATAGTCACCTATGCCTAACTCACAATCATAAAAATTGCTTCCTTTTTTTTTCAGATGGAAAAAAATTAAAATGCCTGCTGCAATAAATATTAAAATGATAGCTTAATTTTATTGGTCCCCCTCGGTCTAACTTCAGGGATGCCATCAGCAATAGTGACTGGGTTTACTGGGCACATATGGGGTGTATCCCCAGGTGAGGCACTCTTTAGATGATCATTTCACTTATCTCTACTCCTCTATTTGTCCATTTATTTCCTCCCATGAATGTTTTGTTCTTCCCTCTAAGAAGCACTGAGGCATCCATTTTCTGGCCTTCCTTCTCTTTGAGCTTCATAAGTTTGGTGGATGGTTCTTTGGTTATTCTGAGCTTTTCGAGCTAGTATCCACTTATAAGTGAGTACATACTATGAGTGTTCTTTTGTGACTTGGTTCCTTCACTCAGGATGATAGCTTCAAGTTCCATCCATTTCCCTAGGAATTTCATGAAGTCACTGTTTTTGACAGCTGAGTAGTACTCCATTGTGTATATGTACCACAATTCTTGTAACCATTCCTCTGTTGAAGGACAACTGGGTTCCTTATAGCTTCTAGCCATTATAAATATGGCTGCTATGAACATGGTTGGTCATCATGTTAGATGTTGGAGCTTCTTTTGGGTATATGCCCGAGAGTGGTATAGCTGGGTCCATCACTAGTACTATGACTGATTTTTTGAGGAACTACCAGACTGATTTCCAGGGTGGTAGTACCAGTTTACAGGCCCACCAGCAGTAGAGGATTGTTCCTCTTTCTCAATATCCATGCCACCATCTGCTGTTACCTGAGTTTCTGAACTTTGCTATTTTGAATGGTGTGAGGTGAAATCTCAGGGTTGTTTTGATTTGCATTCTTCAGATGACTAGAGATGTTGAGCATTTTTTTTCTAAAATTCTCAGCCAATCAGTATTCCACAGTTGAGGATTCTTTGTTTAGCCCTGTACCCCATTTTTAATAGAATCATTTGATTCTCCAGAGTCTCACTTTTTTATTTCTTTGTATATATTGGATACTAGGCCTCCATAAGATTTAGGATTGGTAAAGGTCATTTCCTAATCTGTTTGCTGCCGTTTTTGCCTTTTTGACGATGTCCTTTTCCATTACAGAAGCTTTGCAATTTCATGAGGTCCCATTTATCGATTCTTGATCTTAGAGTATAAGGCATTGGTGTTCTGTTCAGGAAATTTTCCACTGTGCCTATGTGTTCTAAGCTGTTCTAAACTTCCTGTTCTATTACTTTCAGTGTACCTGGTTTTATGTGGAGGTCTTTGATCCACTTGGACATGAGCTTTGTACAAGAATATAAAAATGAATGGATTTGCATTTCTCTGCATGCTGACTGCCAGTTGAACCAGAACTATTTGATGAAGAGGCTAAACTTTTTCGATTTCTATTGAATGTTTTTAACTACTCTGTCAAAGATCAAATGACCATAGGCAAGTGCATTCACTCCTGGGTCTTTGATTCCATTGATCTACTCTCCTGTCTCTGTACAAATACCATGCAGTTTTTTTTCTTACAACTTTACTTAAAAAAATAACAGAAATACATGTAATAAACTTTAAAGAAATGTTGGTATAAAGCTATATGAATATATTTTGGTCAGTACCTGATTTTTTTTTTGAGGTTTGATAGTTTGCATTGAAATCTTACTAGTTAAAAAAACATAAAGTACATTTAAAACAAAACAACATGGAAATAGTCAAAATTTTCTTGGTGTGTCAGTTTTTAAACACAATAGATTTGTAATACAGCTTGAGGTCAGGGATGGTGAATACCGGGAAGTTTTTTATTGTTTAGAACTGTTTTTGCTATCCTGGGATTTTTAATATTTGAAATTAATTTGGAAATTGCACTTCCTAACTATATGAAGAATTGAGTTGTAATTTTGATGGGGATTGCATTGAGTCTGTATATTTTCTTAGGGAAGATGGCCATTTTTTACTTTGTTGATCCTTCCAATCCATGAGCCTAGGATGTCTTTCCAACTTCTGAGTCTTTCTTCAGAGACTTGAACTTCTTTTTATACATATCCTTCACTTGCTTGGCTAGGGTCACAAAAAGTATTTTGTATTGTTTGTGACTACTGTGAAGAGTGTTGTTTCTCTAATTTCTTCCACATTTTGTTTGCCCTTCGAGTAGAGAAAGTCTACTCATTTCTTTGAATTAATTTTATATCCAGCAACTTTGCTGAAGGTGTTTATTAGCTGCAAAAATTCTCTTGAGTATATCTGCTTCTTTTTGTTCTAGAGCTTTTAGGTGTGTTGTCAAGGTGTTAATATATGCTCTCTTCAATTCCTCTTTGGCAGCATTCAGAGCTATGAGTGTTCCTCTTAGCACTGCTTTCATTGTATCCCATAAGTTTGGGTATGTTGTCATCATAAACTTTGGTGGTGTTAAGCTGATTAAAGATCTCTCTCTGCACGCTACATTCTACCAATATATGATAAAAATTAAGAACTTCCTTTTAATTTAATGGAAAGTCCTTAGCTGTAAGCTAATTGTCCTTTATGTTTAACTAAGTTATAGTTTTGTTTGCCCTTCAGTGAAAGTTAAATTTGGAGTGCTTGAATAAGAGATTGGGTATCGATTTTGCCACTGTGACAGTGGAGATTCAGGGACACAGGCCTGATGAGACTGCATTTCCAGTAGCCAGGGCACAGAGAGGTCTGGGCCAAGCACTAGGAAAGTCTACTTCCAGATTGGTTTAGGGGAGCAGAAACTCTGCCAGAAGAACTCAGTTTCCACCCAGAAGGCCCTTGCTTGCAGAATAAAAGCTCAGGCCATTTGCCACCTGGAACAGGAGGGATCCTTGGACTCAGGCCTGATGAGACTGCACTGCAAGTAGCCAGGACACAGACAGGGCTAGGCTTGTGCATGGTAGGTGCAGCCCTCCGGTTGTTCCAGGGGTGCAGTAACTCTGCAGTAAAGACTCTGGTCCACCTGGAAGGGCCTTGCATGCAGACGAAGCTCTCAAGCAATTTGCTACCCAAAACAACAAACCCAGGGACACAGACCAAGTAAATGGGAGAAACAGGAACCAATCACTGACAACAAGACCAGGTATAAACACAAACAACAAGATGGCAATAGAAAAGAAAAAGAAATTAACCAATTGAAACCAAGACAACCTGGCAACACCAGAACCCAGCACTCCCATCACAGCAAACACCAAAATGCCAAAAACTCCAGAAAAAGAAGACTCAGATCCAAAAACATACCTCAAGATGATGACAGAGATCTTTAAACAAGAATTGGAGGAAAAGCGTAAAGAAATAGAAGCTTTTAAAGAGGAAATATGAAAAACACTCAAAGAAATCAAAGACTTATAAAAAAAAAGAAACAAAGCAATGAAGGAAGTGAAAAAGAAATTTAAAATGGAAATAGAAACAATAAAGAAAACACTAAAAGAGGCAACCCTTGAGGTAGAAAACCTAAAAAAGAAATCAGGAGTCACACATGCAAGCATTTCCAAAAGACTACAAGAGATGGAAGAGAAAATCTCAGGGGCTGAAGACAACACCGAAAACATAGAAAAAAGTCACAGAAGATGCAAAAGCCAAAAAGCTCCTAATCCTAAATATCTATGAAATCCAGGACATAATTAGAAGAACAAATCTAAGGATAACAGGAATAGAAGAGGGCAAAGAATATTAACTAAGATGCAATGTAAATGTGTTCAACAAAATCTTAGAAGAAAATTTCCTACCCTTAAGAATGAGATGACCATAAGCATAAAAGAAGCCTACAAAATTCCAAATAGAGTGGACCAGAAAAGAAATTCCTCCAGACACATAATAGTCTAAACACCATGTGCCAAAAGCAAATAAAGAATACTAAAAGCAGTAAGGGAAAAAGGTCATGTAACATATAAAGGCAGACCAATTAGAATCACACCAGACTTATCAACACAGACTATGAAAGCTAGAAGATCCTGGACAGACATTATGCAGACCCTAAGAGAACACAAGTGTCAGCCCAGGCTGCTACACCCAGCAAAATTCTCAATCACTATAGATGGAGAGACCAAGATATTCCAAGAAAGAACTAAATTTAAACAATATCTGACCACAGACCAAGCACTACTACAAATTAAAGGGGGGAATCCAATTAATGGAGGGAAATTACATCCTAGTAAAAACAAGCAAATACCTAAGCATGAAAACAAAAAGAAGAAAGATACATATGCACAATTCTACCTGTGAAAAATAGCAGGAAACAACAACCACAATTACTTAAGATCTGTTAACATAAATGGACTCAATTCTGCAATGAAAAGATATAGGCTTTTAGACTGGATACACAAACAAAACACAGCATTTTGGTTCATACAGGAAACTCATCTCAGAGACAAAGACAGGCACTATCTCAAAGTTAAAGGTTGGGAAAAAAAAAACTTCCAAGAAAAGAGCCCCAAGAAGCAAGCGAAGTGGCCATTCTAATATCGAATAAAGTAGATTTTCAACCACAAGTTATCAAAAATGATAAGGAAGGACACTTTTTACTCATTACAAGGAAATTTTATCAGGAGGAAATATCAATCCTTAACATATGCTCCAAATAAAAGAGCACCCACATACATAAAAGAAACCCTACCAAAGCTCAAAAAATACATTGAAGCCCACACAATCTTAGTTGGAGACATCAACACCACACTCAACAATGAGCATATCATAGAAACAGAAACTGAACAAAGACACACTAATACTAGCAGATTTTAAGAAACAATTGGAATTAATAGACATCAACAGAACAATTAATCCAAAAACAAAAGAATACACTTTCTTCTCAGCACTTCACAGCACCTTCTCCAAAATTGACCATAAAATTGGTCGCAAAACAAGCCTCAATAGATATAAGAAGATTGAAATACTCCCATCCATCCTATCAGATCAACATGGACTAAGGCTGGTATTAAATAACAACAAAGACAACAAAAAGCTATATACACATAGAAACTAAACAATGCTCGATTAAATGGTAGCATGGTCAAAGCAGAAATAAAGAAGGAAATTAAGGATTTTCTAGAATTCAATGAAAATGAAAACACAACATACCCAAACCTATGGGATGCAATGAAAGCAGTACTGAGAGGAAAACTGATAGCTCTGAGTGTTTCCAAAAAGAAACTGGAGAGAGCATATACTAGCATCCTGACAGCACAGTTGAAAGCTCGAGAACAAAAGGAAGCAGATACACCCAACAGTAGTAGACGGCAAAAAAAAATCAAACTTAGGGCAGAAATAGACCAAATAGAAACAAAATGAACCATTGGAAGAATCAACAAAACCAAGTTCTGGTTGTTTGAGAAAATTAACAAGATTGATAAACCCTTAACCTGACTAACTAGAGGGCAAAGAGGAGTATCCAAATTCACAAAATTAGAAAGGAAATTGGAGATGAAACAACTGAAACTGAGGAAAATTTAAGAAATCATCAGATATTACTGCAAAAGCCTATACTCAACAAAGCTGGAAATCTGGAGGAAATGGATCAATTCATAGACAGATACCAGATATTAATGTTAAAGCAGGACCAAGTAAACCATCTAAATAATCCCATAACACATCAAGAAATAGAAGGAGGCATCAAAACCTCCCAACCAATAAAAGCCCAGGTCAAGATGGGTTCAGTGCAGAATTCTATCAGATATTTATTGACAACCTATTACCAATAATCTTCAAATAATATTCCACAAAAAAAAGTCAGATGGTACACTACTTAATTTGTTTTTCACGGCCACAAAATCCCTCGTTCCTAAACCACACAAAGACACTCCAAGGAAAGAGAACTTCAGAAAAATATCACTTATGAACATTTATGCAAAAATACTCTACAAAATCCTTGCAAATGGAATCAAAGAACACATCAAAACAATCATTCATCATAATAAGTAGGCTTCATCCCTGTGATGCAGGGATGGTTTAATATATGGAAATCCATCAATATAATCAGCCACTAAACTCAAAAAATAAAAAATAAAATCGCATGGTCATCTTACTAGATTATGAGAAATATTTGACAAAATTCAATACCCTTTCATGTTAAAATCTTGGAAAGAACAGAAATCCAAGCCCATACCTAAACATAATAAAAGCAATATACAGCAAACCAATAGCCAACATCAAACTTAACTGTGAGATACTTGAAGCAATCCTACTAAAATCAGGGAATAGAGAAGGCTGCCCACTCTCCTCCTAGCTCTTCAACATAGTACTGGAAATTCTGGCCAGAACAATTAAACAGCAAAAGAAAATCAAAGGGATACAAATTGGAAAGGATGAAGTAAAAACTTCACTGTTTGTAGAAGACATGATAGCGTACATCGGTGACCCGATAAATTTCATCATACAACTTCTTTTTCTATTGAAAAACTTTATTTTAAGAAACAAAGATAAATGTACAAATTTTAATCATTTTTGCATAAAAGTATACGAATACATTTTTCAAGGTTGTAAATAGTATTTGTGCATACATATACATACACATATGTATATATGTAACAATAATATAGTAAAAGAGGCTATTAATTTCAGGGGATAGGAGAGAAACTGGGAGAGGGTGGAGGGAGAAAAGGGGGATGTGATACAGTTCCATTTTAATTAAAATATATTCTTTTCTTGTTTTTTCTTTCATTCTTTCTTACTTTTTTTTTTTTTTTTTTGAACTTCACACAGGCTGTGACTTATTTCTGGGTGTTCAGATCGTTCTGGGGTTAGTATCCCATTATCAGTGACTGTATATTATGTCTGTTCTTTTGTGACTGGGTTATTTCACTCAGAATGATATTCTCTAGATGCATCCATTTTCTTAAGAACTTCATTAAGGCCTTTTTTCTGATAGCTGAGTAGTACTCCATTGTGTAAATGTACCAGAATTTTTATATCCATTGGCTTTTTTTTCTTTTTCAAATATTTGATAGTGTGCATTAAGGTCTTACTAGTTACAATGAGCAAAAAGTATGTGAAGCATGATGTAACCTGGAATTAGTCAAAGTTTTCTTGGTGTGTAAGGATTGAGCACAAAGTTTTTTTTTTTTTTTAAACTTTATACTCAATCCTTAAACCATAGGACTTCTGATAAACAAGTTCAGCAAAGTTCCTGGATATAAAATTAACTGAAAAAAAATCAGTAGCCTTCCTCTACTTAAAGGACAAACATGTGGCTAAAGGAATTAGGAAAAATATACCCTTCACAATAGTCACAGACAATATGAAATGCCTTCGTGTGACTCTAATTAAGCAAGTGAAGGACCTGTATGACAATGACTTTAAAATTCTGAAAAAGGAAATCGAGGAAGATCTCAGAAAATGGAAAGATCTCCCATGCTCATGGATTGGAAGGATCAACATTGTGAAAATGGCCACCATACTAGATGCAATCTACAAATTCAATGCAATCCCCATCAAAATTCCAACCCAATTCTTCATAGAGTTGGAATGAGCAATGTGCAATTTTCTCTGAAATAACAAAAAAATCTAGAATAGCAAAATCCATCCTCAACAACAGGAAAACATCTACAGGAATCACCATCTCTGACCTCAAGCTATATTACAAGGCATTTGTGTTAAAAATTGCATGATACTGGTACAGAGGTAGGCATGTGAATCAATGAAATAGAATAGAAGATCCAGAAATGAGCCCTTACATATATGATCACTTGGCTTTTGACAAAGGAGCTGTAAACATTGAATGGAAAAAGGAGAGCCTTTTCAACCAATGATGTTGGTCCAGCTGGCACTCAGCATGCAGAACTGTGAAAACAGACTTTTTTTTATCAACTTGTACAAAGCTCAAGTGCCAGTAGATTAAATACCTCCACACATTAAACCAGGTACAATGAAACTTTTAGAAATGAAGAAGGGAAAACCTTAGGTCACATAGGCACAGGAGAAAATTTTCTGAACTGAACAACAATGGCTTGTTCTCTGTCAAATATTGACAAATGGGACTTAATGAGATTGCAATGTTTCTGTAAGGCTAATGACACTTTCAAGAAATCAAAACACCAACCATCTAATTGGGAAAAGATCTTTACCAACCCCATATCTGATAGATGCCTAATATCCAAGGTATACAAAGAACTCAAGAAGCTAGACACCAGAGAATCACACAATTCTATTAAAAATGGGGTACAGAGCTAAACAAAAAGTTCTCAATGGAAGAATATCAAATGGCTGAGAAGCGTCTAAGGAAGTGCTTGACATTCTTAGCCATCAGGGAAATGCAAATCAAAACAACCCTGAAATTCCACCTCACACCAGTCAGAATGGCTAAGATCAAAAATTCAGATGATAGCAGATGCGGGCGAGGATGCAGAGAAAGATTAACACTTCGCCACTGTTGGTGGGGTTGTAAACTGGTACAGCCACTCTGGAAATCAGTCAGGCAGTTCCTCAGAAATTTGGACATAGTATTACCTGAAGACCCAGTTCCTCAACTTCTCCGCATATACCCCAAAGAAGCTCCAACATGCAACAAAGACACAAGCATCACAATGTTCATAGTAGCCCTATTTATAATAACCAGAAGTTGGAAAGAATCCAGATTTCCTACCATAGATGAATGTATACAAAAATTGTGGTATATTTACACAATGGAGTACTACTCAGCAAGATCCAAGAATCTATTTCCACCTAACTCTGCAGATAGAATGAGACACTTTTTTTGCCAAGGTGAAAGAAAATGTTTAATGATGGTCTTGTTACCAAGTTATTTATGGAAATATAGAGATTATGTCAATTTTAATATGAGTATAAAACTCCCTTAAATTTTATCTTTATGTTTTCCTCTGTGGTGGGATGTACATACCTGAAACTAAAGCACTTGAACACACTTGGTAAATCTTGCTATTATATAAATCATAAACTATGTCATTGCTAAAAGCATCTGAGGTGGTGAGAGTAGTGTTCTGCTGTTTTTTCATATCTCTGGGCCAAAAACAATTTTTTCAACATCTGATTTAACTGGCATACATCCAATATTATCACAATCTTGTGTTGCTGTTACCATGTTTTATATCCAAAATTATGATTACTACTGTTGAATTTTAATATAGAACACCAGTTATTATCAGTGAACTCTGCCCCACATATGAGAAGTGTAAAATGTGTCTTCCAGATTGTTTCTGGTCTTAAAATGTAGCTGATGATGTCTATGCCCTTAATATGCTAATAACTTCCATCCATTCTGATCACTTCTCTTTTTATTCCTATTACTTTAAATCTTGCCCACAATTGCTATTTAAATTAGAGAGTAGCTGGGCCTGTAGGTGCTTTTCTCATCTCCTGGATTGTTGCTACTGATGGTACCAAGATATGCAATTCTCTAAATTCATACAATTGAATTATTAATCTCTCCCTCATTCTCCTACTCTCAGTTTTGCTCCTTGCATCCTTTCTAAAGTTTCACTCATTAAGTGTTGGTGTTTCTAACATTGCTCCTGACAAATTTTTTAAATCGAAAAGTGCATTGTTTTTGGTTTATTAAAATTTATGGTGAAGGTTAGTTAACATCTCTTTTGATTTAACCCATGTCTGATATGCAGAGTTGCTTCATACCTGGGGTGAGGCTATTCCTACTCAGAGGAGAAAGGTGTAAGGGGATGGGACAAGGGACTCTATGAGGTGGGACAAGGAGGAGAGGGGGCCTGTGATTCAGATGTAAAGTGAATAAATAAATACATTTATGAACTGATAATTATTACAAGCCACAAAGAAACACTTAGAAGAAAGTTTTATGTCAACACATAGTGTCTTCCAGCACTTTCTAATTGAACTGGCTTACCATTGTTGTCCTAATATGGTCTGGCATCTCCTATTGGAGATTTGAATTATAACAGTATGCAACATCTATCTATTTGTTACTAACTAATGTCCTAAATCTAGTATCAAATATTACTAGATTAATTTAAAATAGATATCACATGGCTGCAGACCAGAAGTATAAATCAAAAAAATTAGAGTCAGAGTAAATACAAGAATGAAAACTAGGTATAAGTCAGAATGAAGGCCACTTTCAAGAAATGATGCAATGTAAACTACAGAATAAGCTACAGTATTAACATAATCAATTATTTACAACTATAGAGAAATAGTGGAATGTCAGTGGTGATGACAGTTTGATAGATTTTTCAGAAACTACAGTATGAACAAGAGCTTGGCTGAAAAAAATGCCTCATGGTTTTTTACTGTGTTCTTTTTATGAAACTATTTTTATTGCATACATAAACACGACACACAAAGCACATTGAGATAAATGCTCAAAGAGTTGTAGTGCTATGTCATTTCTCAACATAGTGAGAGGGAAAGTGTTTTCTCAATCACAAAGAGAAATTATTCCTGCTAATACCCAAAGGCAGGGAAAAGTCTCCAGTTCTAATCTCACAATTCCTGAAAAACTGTTCATGTTCAAATACTAAAATTTCCCAGAATATTCAGCAAAAGTATTCTCTTTCTCTTATGTTCAAGAGACAAATTTTATGCTTTATTTGAAGAAAAATAGCAGGTGTATATCTTAGACATTTGGCTTCTTTAATTATTAAAATGTTATAATTAAATAAAATGTAGACTGGAGTGCATAGCTTGATGTTATTCATGTGCATCAAGATGTGATCAACATGTAAGCTCTTAACATGCCCAACACCACACACTTTCCTCATCCTCATGTGTGTGTGTGTGTGTGTGCGTGTGTGTGTAAAGAAAACTTAAGATTCAAATATTTATTATTTATCACCCTCCTATGAAGGGCACTCGCAATTGGGTAATCACATCTCTATGTATTGTACTGTTGGGCAGTATCTCCTCATTGCCTCATATTCAGCTCTACCTTCTCTTTATATGAGTATGATTTAGGTTTTTGTTACTATACTAGATTTCTCTATACAAAACTGTCATTATTGCTTTGCATTCTAGCTTTTTAGCATTTTATTTTTGTGGGATATATTTTTAAGGCAGTAGTTCATTGTGTACTTTGTGGTGATTGTAAACTTATTATACACCAAAGACTGTCCTTGAATTTTTATATTTTCTTTTTGTCTATTCAGGACACACAAATAAGAGCCACAGCATGCAGTTTCATAAATTTTAATTGGCACAATATGCATTCAAATCTATGAGGTATAATGAGTGGTTTTGATGTATTTCTACCTTAGATATTAACCAATTTGAGGTAAATAATACACACAATATTTTACAGTCGTGTCATTCATTTGTAGGAAGCACACTGTGAGCTCTCCTTTAACCACTTCAAGATAAAAAATTAACAAAGCTGAGATAGCACACAGCAAGAGCTAATATCCAGAAAACACAATAAACTTGAAGTTCATGTCAAAGTGGGAAAACTAAAGCTCTTTTCTAAAGAGAAGTGGAGATGCGGGGGAATTGTGTGGTGGGAGGAAGGAGAAACTGTGGTCTGGGTTAATTATAAAAGATTATAGAAAGAAAGAAGGAGAAAGAAAAAGAAAGAAAGAGAAAAAGAAAGAAAGAAAGGAAGGAAGGAAGATAGAAAGAAAGAAAGAAAAAGTAAGAAAGAAAGAGAGAAAGAAAGAAAGAAAGAACAAAAGAAAGAAAGTAAGAAAGAAAAAGAAAGAGAAAGAAAGAGTGTGTTTTGTGTTTCTGGGACTCTTAAAAATATAAACATGGGCAGTCTCTTACTCTTTTGCCAACTTTTTGAACATTTTTCCTCATCCTTATCCAGCCCTAATAACAATGGTGATGCCTAGTCTTACTGAAAATTGATATGCCATGTTTAGTTTGCATTTCCCTAGGTGTTTCTTGGCCATTTGATATTTCGCAGTTAAGAATTTTTTGTATAGCTCTGTCCCCCACCTTTAAAAAAGGTTATTTGGTTCTCTGGAGTCTTACTTCTTGAGTTCTTTATATATATATATATATATATATATATATATATATATATATATTGGATATGACCTTTTTCTATCAGATGTAAGATTAGTAAAGATGTTTTCCCAATCTGTTGACTGTCATTTTGTCCTAGTGACAGTTTTCTTGGCCTTACAGAAGATTTGCAGTTTTATGAGGTTCCATTTGTTGATTATTGGTCTTAGAGCATTTGTTATTGGTGTTCTGTTTAGAAAAATTTCCCTGTGCCTAAGTGTTCAAGGCTCTTCCCCACTTTCTCTTCTATTAGTTTGAATGTATCTGATTTTATGTGAGGGTCTTTGATTCACTTGGACTTGAACTTTGTACAAGGAGATAGGATTGGAACAATTTGCATTTTTATACATGCTGACTGCCAAATGAACAAGTACCATTAGTTGAAAATGCTGTCTTTTTTCCCACTATATGGTTTTAGTTCCTTGGTCAAAGATCAAGTGACCATAGGTGTATGGTTTCTGGTCATTTTGTTTTTATTTTATCATTTCATATAGTGAGTAAATATTTTAAACTATTCAAGTATTACAAACTAAAGTGCTTACAATATTTAAAACTTAATATGTACCCCAACAGACTTTATTATTTATTATCCCATTTAAATAAATACAAGGATTATTAAAACTAATTCATTCCTCTAGAGTTAAATAATTTAGCATGGAAGTAGAAGTAATAGGAGTAAAATTTTAATGTATTAGAACATTGTGAAGATCTGAAAACTTATAATTCAAAAGAATGAACTGTCTGAGTTAAGAGTAGGTTTTGGGTTGGAAGTTACATATGTTTGAATAATCTAAAACAAAAATTATCTATATTTAGCATATTAGATTATAGACCTTATACACAAACTAAAGAATTCTTAACAATTTAAAACAATGAAAGATTTACTTTTGGGTTCTATAAAAACGTTATCCCTGTGCTTTATTTAGAAGTAAAATGAAGAGGCAATTCTTGCCTGATATTGTATGAAGTTAATATATTACCAGTCTCATTCATCTAATAACTGAAAATGCACACTTAGGTGATTCTGTAACCCAGCCCCATGTAATTAGATGTATTCTTAATATACATACATTGCACACACAATCACAGACATAAATACACATGCAAATATATATCCCAGACATACACAGGTCTTCAAAAATATTTTAAGAACAATATTTTAAGAAAATGAAATAATCCTATTAATTTCAGATGAAATGGTGAGAACTAAGTTAGTTTCTCACATGATGCAGAATATGACAGTGAAGTAGAAGGCAAATGATCCTCTGAATTGCTGAAAGAAACAGAATTATAAAATGCAATGAAGTTAAAGCATTTATCACATTACTATTAAAACCATTGGTGTCAAGGCCTATTTGTCAGAACATTTAAATATAGCAATTCATATTTCCTCTTTGTTCAATATAAATAATTTATAGGTGAAATGCAATTTATTGGCTATATATTTCAACCCAGATTATCTTGAAGAGTATAATCTTCTGTAAGCTTGCTCATTACAGTTTGCATTGCCTGTTTCCTGCAGCTACTGCCAACTGACATACTCCTTCAGTCAACGTTAGAGTGCCCTCTCTGAGAGGTGCTCAAACTGAATGTATATAAAAGAGGTTAGAATGGGTGAATGTTTTTTTGTGGAGTATTGAAGCTCTACTTAGCAGTGAAATGATACCCGAGATAGGACTTTTGGAAGATAATCTGATTTATATATGTTTATATCAAGGAAGGGTCCTCACAATGAGGTCACTGTTCTTGTGAGAAACTCTAGAACAGTTTTTCCTCTAACCAAGTTCAAAGAAGCAATAGAATAACTTCTGTTTCTCTGGAGTTTTGTTTAGCATGCTTTCCATTACTACAGTCAACAACAAAATACTAAAATACTTTATATTATATATTATATAAAACATTGCTAGAAAATACTAAAATAAAATTTCAGAAATATGAGTTTTGAGCTATGCAACATTTGAGAAGCAAAACTTAAATTTTGTTCCATCCTGTTGTTCCATCGATGTGTGCTCATTACTCATATCAGCTGTAATACATGGACTGGTGTTCATTTATGGATTGTCTAGATAACTCCCTGAGAAAAGCAATGAATTGAACATCCAGAACATATAAGAACAAGTCACCCAGTAATCCGAAATAACTTTAACCTTTCCTAAGGTAATGATTCTAAGTACGTGCTGGCTTCAGTATTTTATGTGGCCTCTGGGTCCTCCTATTTAGATATATTCCCTTATGTCTTAATAACATTTTTTGTAATGTCTTCTAAACAAAAAAATCTACCATTTCCTGGAAGCTAATACTTCTTCACATTGTCTAATGTAGTTGTCCACAGGTAACTCCAAAAGCAGGTGCTTTATTAATTCAAGTAAATTTTGCATAGTGTCACAGCAAAATGATTATATTGTTTAATTCACGTTATCTTAGAATTTATCATCACACATCATCCAAGAATAGAGGTGAGAACACACTGTAGATATACTTAGCAGACATATGGGAAAGGAAAGAATTTTATAGTATACACATATAATTGTTTTATTTTACTAATACTTGTTCTTCATTTCTTATCATAAATAGAACATCATTAATAGGAATGCACAGTAAAGTCATGGGAGTGTCTAAGAAGACAATCACTCACACATGCATATTAAGTAGAAAAACACAAGTTTTAACTTGCTTTCTATTGTTCTAATAAAATACTATGACAAAAAGCATTTTGTAGAGGAAAGAATTTTTTCCAGATGGCAACTTATAATCCATTATGAATGAAATTCAAGGCAGGCTATTCAAGGCAAAAACCTGTTGAAACAAACTGTAGCAGAGGCAATAAAGGAATGCTCTTTTCTGGTGTACACCTTATGCTTGTTCATCTACTTTCTTTAAAAAGTAGGACTTAATGTTTGAGGATGGTACTGCCCACAGTAACCTTAGGTTGTGAATCAGAGTCTGGGCTCTCTAATAAGATAATGCTTTATTTTAGAAAAACTACTTTTTAAAGAATGTATTTAGCAAATATGGGTGGAATAACAAAGAAAAAATATTCATTATTATTCTATTTGTAATTTAAAAACCCCTAAAAATTTTTCAGAAATCCTTCAGTTTATGAATAGGTAAACTTTGATATCATTCATTCAAATCCTTCCTAGGACTTGTAGGTGCTTCAGTGTGTGAGGATAATAAAACAAGTATTACTAAAGGAAGAAAAAAGAACCTAGAGACACAAAATGTAACATAGCCCTCAAAAAAAAAAAAAAAAAAAAAAAAAAAAAAAAAAAAAAAAAAAAGGAAAAGAAACGAAAAAAAAAAAAGAAAGGAAAAGAAAACAGCGCTGGCTATGACAAAGGCAAAAAGAACTGAGAATAAGAAGGAAATGACGAAGGTACTGTAGTTACTCACCATGGCTAGTGACACCTGGTTTGAAGCTTTGGTAAAACTTATAGAAGTCAATAATAGTGTTTTACATTGACATTCTCTGCTGAGTATGTGTGCTTGTGTGTGTGTTTCTCTTCTTTCACCATGAGGAGCCCTAGAATCAAACAGGTTTCAGCCTTAGCATTTAGTGTCTATGCTCAGATATTTTGCTGGTCCAGAAATCAATAAACATTTTTTAGAATCTTATAACTTAACTATCAACTATTTTATGCCTATCCAGCATGGAAAAGAAAGTAAAAAACACTATAATAGAGTGGAAATTAAAAAAAAAAAAAACTGCCCTAGTTCATCTTCAATGACTCAAGTGATTGTTTGCATGCATTACGTTCCTACCCATTATCTGATATTGATTTCTCAAGTCTCCTTTTTACAAGTTATAGTATACTCACACTTACACTAGCTTACATACATTGCATTTATGCATTAAGCCCATGGATCAGCATTTGAGGGACAGCATCCATTTTATTTTTTCTTTGAGGATGTTCACCAGTCAATCACCATTATAATTTCTAAAAATGGTATTTATAAAACCTACTGAAGAAAGTTACATCCATATACTGGTTGAAAAAAAATTGCCTCCATAGCCTTATTGGTAATTAAGCAGTGACACTACACTATTTGAAAAGAATTAGGTGATGTGGCCTTGTTGGGAGAACTGTGTCACTATGAGGTGGGCTTTAAGGTTTCAGAAGTCCAAGGTATTGCCAGTGGTTTCTTATCAGTCCTTCTGCTGCCTATGGATCCAGATGTAGAGCTCTCAGCTTCTGCAGCCCCATGATGGCCTGCATGCTGCCATGCTTCCCACCATGCTGATAAACTAAGCTTCTGAGTTGCACACAGTCACTAATTAAGTGTTTTTCTTTATGAGGTGTCATAGTCACGGTGTCCATACAACACTAAAACACTAACTGGAACACTAACTGAAGACCAAAAGTTTGATGTTGCTGTGACAGGCCTGATACATTTCTTCTTGACAGACATGGCCTTCGGGACTTTAGATGGGGAAAGTAATTGAATGTTTTAGGTGGCACTTAAGGTCTATCCTAACAAGAGTAGGGAAAACAGTGGTGCAAGTAAGCCTCACCCCACCATGCCTCTGCATCTGTTCCTGCTTCCTGGGACCTGTTCTGTGTGAGTTCCTGTCCTCAATGCTTTTAATGATGGAAACTCCTCCCAAACTTGCTTTTGTTCATAATATTTTATCACAGCAATAGTAACTACCATTAAGACAACCTGTATCTTTTACCTTATGCAAAAAGTCAATTAAAATAGACCAAATATCTCAATTAAAGCAAAAAAAAAAAAAAAAAAAAAAAGAAAACAAACAAACAAAAAACGCTGAAACTGCTAGGGGACAACATGGTGAATGCTTTCCAAGTCGGAGGTATATGCACGGACTGTATGAAAAGAACTGAAATGATACAGGAACTAGAGAAGAATCAGCAGATAGGGCTACCTAAAACAATATTAAGGTAAAAGCTTCTCCACAGCAAAAGGAACTCAGCAGAAAGTAGAAAGCAACCCACACTATGGAAGTGGACAAAATGGACCAGAACAAGAGGCAACAAGCAAGGTTCCCCTGCCCCAGGGTGTTTAGTAATTCAATTTATCATCATTTTCCCTTATTTTTTTAATTTTAAATATTTAGTTATTATATATTTATTGTGCATTAACAAATGTTTTTATTGTGATATTTTTTCCATCAAGCGTATGTATTGCTAATTACATTTATATCCTTTTTGCCTCTTTTGTCCCCTGATTCCCTGGTTGATGCCTTCAAGCAGAGCTGCTTCATCTTGTTGCTTACAGGAGCATGAAAAGAGGTTTTTTTTTTTTTTTTTTTTTTTTTTTTTTTTTTTTTTTTTAAACAACATATACCATTATACCATTACCAGTGACTATGCCTCTGAAGTAAATGTTGTTCATTGAGTAGCAATACTAGACTAGTGATAACTCCCCAAAGATGAATGGGATTGCTGTTCATTCTGTAGTTTTTTTGAGACTAAAATATAATTACATCACTTCTCAATTTCATTTCCTCCCTCATCACTCTCCTACTGATTCTCTGTTCTTCCTCAAGTTCATGGCATCTTCTTCACCAATGGCTTTCATGCAGACACACAAATATATAGGTGGAAAATCCAAAACAATAAGGTAACTAAATTCTACTAAAAACAAGAAAACTCCTAAGCAAGAAAACCAAAAGGAGAAAGACACACAGGCATAATGCAACCTACAAAAGCAATAATAGCAGGAAACAGCAACAATTATAGCTTGATATATATTAATGTAAATGGACTCAAATCCACAATAAAAAGATATAGGCTATCAGACTGTATACATAAACAAAACCCAGCATTTTGCTGCATACAGGACACTCATCTCAGAGACAAAGACAGACATTATCCCACAGCAAAGGGTTGGGAAAAGAAACTTCCAAGCAAATGACCCCAAGAAGCAAGCTGGAGTGGCCATTCTAATATCGAATAAAGTAGATTTTCAACAAAAGTTATCAAAAAAAATAAGGAAGGGCATTTTTTACTCATTACAGGGGAAATCTGTCAGGAGGAACTCTCAATCCTTAACATATATGCTCCAAATACAAAAGCACCCATATTCATAAAAGAAACCAGACTAAAGCTCAAAAATACATTTCATACCACACAATAATAGTGGGAAACTTTAATACCCCACTTTCACCAATGGACAGATCATGGAAACATAAACTGAACAAGGACACTATAAAACTAGCAGAGACTATGAACCAACTGTAATTAATAGATATCTACAGAACATATCATCCTAAAACAAAAGAATACACCATCTTATCAGCACCTCATATCACCTTCTCCACAACTGACCATATAATTGGTCACAAAACAATCCAAATAGATATAAGAAGATTGAAATACTCCCATGCTTCCTTTCAGATCGCCATGGTCTAAGGCTGGTTTTTAATAACAACAAAGACAAAATCAAGTCCATATACACATGGAAACTAAACAATGCTTTATTATAGGATAGCAGGGTCAAAGAAGAAATAAAGAAAGAAATTAAGGATTTTCTAGAATTCAATGAAAATAAAAACATGACATACCCAAACCTATGGGATGCAATGAAAGCAGTACTGAGAGGAAAACTCATGGCTCTGAGTGCTTCCAAAAAGAAACTAGAGAGAGCATACATTAGCAACATGACAGCACAGTTGAAAGCCCTAAAACAAAAGGAAGTAGATACACCCAAAAGAAGTAGACAGCAAGAAATAATCAAACTTAGGGCAGAAATAGACCAAATTGAAACAAAAAGAACCATTGAAAGGATCAACAAAACCAAGATCTGGTTCTTTGAGAGAATTAACAAGATTGATAAACCCTTAGCCAGACTAACTAGAGGACAAAGAGGAGAATCCAAATTCACAAAATCAGAAAGGAAATTGGAGACAGAACAACTAAAACTAAGGAAATTCAAGAAATCATCAGATAGTACTGCAAAAGCCTATACTCAACAAAGCTGGAAAATGTGGATGAAATGGATGAATTCCTAGATGGATACAAGATACTAAAGTTAAACCGAGACCAGGTAAACCATCTAAATAATCCCATAATACCTAAAGAAATAGAAGCAGTCATCAAAAGCCTCCCAACTAAAAAAGCTCAGGTCAGGATGGGTTCAGTGCAGAATTTCATCCAACATTTATTGCGGACATAATAACAATACTCTCCAAACTATTAAACTGGATGGAATCAGATGGAATACTACCTAACACATTTTTGGAGGCTACAATAACCCTCATTCCTAAACCACACAAAGACCCTACAAAAAAAGAAAACTTCATATCAATCTCACATATGAACATTGATGCAAAAATACTCAACAAAATCCTTTCAAACCAAATTCAAGAACACATCAAAATGATCATTCACCATGATCAAGTAGGCTTCACCCCTGGAATGCCGGAATGGTTTAATATATGGAAATCCATCAATGTAATCCACCATATAAACAAATTCAAAAAAAAAAAAAAACCACATGGTCATCTCACTAGCTGCTGAGAAAGCATTTGACAACATTCAACAGCCCTTCATGTTAAAATCTTAGAAAGAACAAGAATCAATAGCCCAGACCTAAACATAATAAAAGCAATATACAGCAAACCAACAGCCAACATCAAACTTAATGATGGGAAAATTGAAGGAATCCCACTAAATCAGCTAGTCAACTAGGCTGCCCACTCTCCCCCTACCAATTCAACACAGTACTGGAAGTCCTGGCTGGAGCAATTAGACAGCAAAAGGAAATCAAAGGGATTCAAATTGGAAAGGACAAAGTAAAAACATCACTATTTGCAGATTACATGATAGTGTACTTAAGAAACCCAACAAATTCCACCAGAGAAATCCTACAGCTGATAAACAAGTTCAGCAAAGAGGCTGGATAAAAAATTAACTCAAACAAATCAGAAGCCTTCCTATAGTTAAAGAACAAACACATGGAGAAAGAAATTAGGGAAAAGATACCCTTCACAATAGTAACAAAAACTATGAAATACATTGGTGTGACTTTAACTAAGGAAATGAAAGACCTGTATGACAATAACTTCAAAACTCTAAAGAGGGAAATGAAGGAAGATCTCAGAAAATGGAAAGATCTCCCATGCTCATGGATTGGAAGGATCAATATTTTAAAAATGGCCATCCTATGAAAAGCAATCTACAGATTCAATGCAATCCCCAACAATGTTCCAACCCAGTTCTTTATTGAGTTGGAAAGAGCAATGTGCAATTTCATCTGGAATAACAAAAGACCTAGAATACTGAAATCCATCCTCAACAACAAGAAAACATCTGCAGGAATCACTGTCCCTGACCTCAAGCTCTATTACAAGGCAATTGTGATAACAGCTACATGTTACTGGCACAGAAATAGGCATGTCAATCAATGGAATAGAAGATCCAGAAATGAGCCCTCACATATATGGTCACCTGATTTTTGACAAAGGAGCTGTAACATTCAATGGAAAAAGAACACCCTATTCTCCAAATGGTGTTGGTTTAACAGACACTCAGCATGCAGAAGATTAAAAATTGACCCTTTCTTATCTCCTTGTACCAAGTTCAAGTGCAAGTGGAACCAAGATCTCCATATTAAACCAGGTACACTGAAACTATTAAACAAGGAAGTTGGCAAAACCTTAGAACACATAAGCACAGGAGAAAATTTCCTGAGAAAAACACCAATGTCTCATGCTCTAGGTCAAAGATTAACAAATGGAACTTAATGATATTTCAAAGTTTCTGTAAGGCTAAAGACACTGTCAAGAAAAGAAAATGGCACCCAATAGAGTGGGAAAAGATCTTTACTAACACCTCATCAAATAGAGGCAGAATATCCAAAGTATACAAAAAACTCAAAAAGCTAGACACCAGTGAATCAAACAACCCTGTTAAAAAAATGGGGGACAGACTTAAACAAAAAGTTCTCAGTTGAGGAATATCGAATGGCTGAGAAACATCTAAGAATGTGCTAGGCATCCTTAGCCATCAGGGAAATGCAAATCAAAACAACCCTGAGATTCCACCTCACACCAGTCAGATTGGCTAAGATCCAAAAGTCAGATGACAGCAGATGTTGGCGAGAATGTGGAGAAAGATGAACACTTCTCCACTGTTGGTGGGGTTGTAAACTGATACAACCACTTTGGAAATCAGTCTGGTGATTCCTCAGAAAATTCTAAATAGTACTACCTGAAGATTCAGCTATTCCACTTATGGGCATATACCCCGGAGACACTGCAATATACAGCAAAGACACATGCACCACAATGTTCATAGCAGCTCTATTTATAATACCCAGAAGCTGGAAAGAACCCAGATATCCTTCAGTAGATGAATGGATACAAATATTGTGGTATATTTACACAATAGAATACTACTCAGCTATCAGAAAAAATGACTTAAGAAAATTCTTAAGAAAATGGTTATATTTTTAGAATATCATCCTGTGTGAGATAACTCAGTCACAAAAGAACAGACATAATATCCATCACTGATAATGGGATACTAACCCCAGAATGCTATGACCACCCCAGAAACAACTCACAGACTGTGTGAGGTTCAAGAATTAAAAAAATAAAAAATAAAAAAAACCATTATGCTCAATCCTTACACACCAAAAAAACTTTAACTAATTCCAGGATACATCCTGTTTTACATGTACTTTATGCTCATTGTAACTAGTAAGACCTGAATGTATACTATCAAACCTTTGGAAGAAAAAAAAAGCCAAGCACTGATAAAAATGTATTTGTATACTTTTATGTAAAAATGCTTAAAATTTGTTCATTTATCTTTGTTTTTTAAAATAAAGTTGTTCCAAATGAAAAGACCCTACACTGTGGCTGCTGAATCCTTTACCTGCATTCTTGTTTTAATCCCTGCCATAATCCATTCTAAATTATCACTCACTCATCATAATTATGTTAGTTATTAGCATCTCAAACATATCACAAATGTCAAAATATTTTCCAGTTAATAAAGTCTGAAGAGACCATTTGGGATGAGTTATTTTGGTCCTCATAAATTAGGTCTTTAGAAAGAAAATATTTCAGGCATAAGTGGATATTTTTTCTGTCAGGGAAATAAAAAAAGAGGAGTTGAATTCACCTAATGGCAGATTTATTATGAATGTTCTAATATCTGTCAACACTGAGAAAAGAACTAGAAGGAGTCAGCTCTAAACCCACAATTCTTGTTACTAAGAGTATTCAATAAGTTCCTCAGCTTGAACAATTTATTATTTTGAAACCTATTTCATAAGATGATAAATTAAATTATTCAGTCAATAATGCAGCATTGACTTTTGTCATGGATATATTTAATTAAATAAAAAAGAATGGCCCATTTATTATATAGTTACTATTTTAAACATTATTGTTTTGACATTTGATTTTTTTTTCTGTCCCACCATTAAAAGAATACTAATTCATTTGTGAGTGCAATTCATCATCTATATTAACTCTCCCCAGATAGTGGGCAGATTAAACACTGGTCAAATACACACCCAAAAATACAAATTATTTTTGTACATGGAAATATTTTATGAGGCAATACAGGGATTTTCTAATAGCAAGTATCTATAAAGCAATTTTATCATTAACTCTTTATGTTTCAACTATTGCTTAGTATGCATGTGATTATTTCACAAACACAAAATTCTATGCCAGATAAAAATATCTTGCAAATTTTATGTAAATGTAAAGATTATATGCACACACATATCTTTTTGAATGTATGTATGAGTGTGCATTTGGATATAATAAGCAAATAAAAGTAAAACAAAAATTAAAAAAATATGAACAAATATTACAGAAATATTGATAGATAGCTGTAGGCTTTCTTTTGTATGTTTTGAATGAAACTTTATGGTATCATAACTATTTATTTTCATGCTTCATGTGTAAACATGGCAAGAAATTAAAATTTATCTAAAGATGATGCATAGCTACATCTGCAGCAATGAGTGACAATGTTATCTTTCTATGCTAAGAAAGTCATTCTGTAGGGTGACTGAAGAAACAGAAGGAAGGAGGAATCTATTAAGTAGCTCCCACACTAGACTTGTTTCTGTCTAGTCAGTAAATAATTTGTTAAAATGAATCCTTTTAGTCTTAAAACACAATATAAAATATTGGGGATAAATCTTTAATCTGGCCCCAAGCTCTATACAGTATACTGTGTCATTGCAGTGAGACTTTGTGAGCCACTTTGTCTTTGTTCCAAGTACCTAACTGCTGAATTAAGTTGCCATGCACGATAAAAAAAAAAAAGGAAATCTTTACTTGTTTTTTTACTATATATCTTCACACTCTAAAATACATTTTTAATTATCATTTATTTTTCTCTTGCATCTGTCAATTACTAACTCCATTATTCTTAGAACATGGTTAGCTGTAATCTTCCAAATCCTCTGATGTTGGTCATAGAAACAACCACCTGCTTGCAGATAGTAGTTGAGATATTATGTATGCGGTCATGAATTTTATTTTTTTATTATTATTTTATCGGATATTCTCTGTATTACCTTTCAAAAGTTATCCCCTTCAACCCCAGTACCCAACACTCCTCCCCCTCCACTTGCTTCCATGAAGGTGCTCCCTCTAACAATCACCATAATCACATCATTGCCTTGGCATTCTCCTACACTGGGAAAAATAGGATTATTTGATTCTCTGGGTTCTATCTCATTGATTTCTATGCATACATTAAATATTAGCTCTCTATCAGATATAGGATTTGTAAAGATCTTTTCCCAATCCTTTGGCTGCTATTTTGTCCTCTTGACAGTGTCCTTAGCCTTAAGGAAACTTTGCAATTTCATGAGGTCCCATTTTTTAGTTCCTGATCTTAGAGCTCCATTAGTGTTCTGCTCAGGCAATTTTCCCTCGTGCCTATGTGTTCTAAGCTCTTCCCCCACTTTGTCTTCTATTAATTTCACTGTACTTGGTTTTATGAGGAGGTCTTTGATCCACTTGCAGTTGATCTTTGTACAAGGAAATAAGAAAGGATCAATTTCCATTCTTCTGCATGCTGGCTGACAGTTAAACTAGAACCTTTGGTCAAGAGGCTTTCCTTTTTCTATTCTGTGTTTTTAGCTCCATTGTCAAAGATCAAGTGACTATAGATGTGTGTGTTCATTTCTGGGTGTTCAATTCTTTTCCATTGACTTACCTGAGGAGCCACACAAGGGTGGGAGGTAATTATGGGCAGAGGCACCACTTCAGAGTGCCAGTAACATAAGGACAGGATACTACTAACAGCAGATGCTGTCACCTGAGTGCTGGGGATACTACAAAGCAGACATAAATACATGGCCACAGTCATACCATAATACCCAATCTTGAAAAACAGGAAACTGATTTCATTTTTGTTTACATACTTTTGTATATTATCAACATTCACATAGGCCTGACATTTGATGCTGGGTGTACAAAATTTGAGTAATTGACTCAAAATTATTTTTCAGGTGAATGTACTCATTAATATCACAGTTCTACTCTTTCTGAATAACCAAGGCCAAGGTAGTATTCTCATTACACTGCATCAATAGAAACACATGGCCTCATTCATTTTAGGTTTTGTAGGAAGAAAATCAATAAAATGATAAATTAAATAGTCAAACTCTTCTGCCATCAAGATGAAGAATGGCCCTCTCTTGGTGAATATTTAAATTATGCCATAAAATGGATCATAAACTCTTGTGTGTTATTTATATGGGGACATCTTTTCTGTCTCATAAACTCTTATTCTTCCTTAAATACATGAGGGAACAGAAGCCCAGGAGAAGCTCTAATAACCTTTTAGCAAGGGTGCTTACTGGTGCCTATCAGCTTGTTCAAGCCACCTCCAATCATACTGTGGTGCTATTCCCTCATAAGTTTTGGTTTGGGAGTGGCTCTCAGGACCAGGATATGGCCTCCAGATGGTCAGATTGTCACTTGCCAATGAGAGAATGTGGCTATCAGTGCTGCATGTATTAATCATATCAGAAATTAAAGTTCCAGATATCAGATCGCACCTAGGAGAATCATCCTTTCCCAGTTCATCCATGTATTGTTTGGTGAATTGCTTTTGCTCCCAGTACAAAGTCTCTTTAAAAAATGTGCTTTTTGGATAGTAGGTTAGTCCCTGGGAGCTATGGGGATCTGGTTCATTGATACTGTTGTTCTTCTTCTAGTTTGGAAACCCATTCAATTCCTTCAGTCCTTTCTCTAACTCCTCCTTTGGGGATCACATTCTCAGTCCATTGGTTGGCTGCAAGCATTCAGTCTGTATTTGTGGAGCTCTGGTAGAGCCTCTCAGGAGACAGCTATATCAGGCTCCTGTCAGCATGCACTTTTTGGCATCAGCAATATTGTCTGGGTTTTGTGGCTATATATGGAATTGATACCCAGGTGGAGCAGTCTATCAGTGCCCTTTCCTTCAGTTCTGCCCCACACTTTGTCTTCATATTTCTTTCTGTGAGTATTTTGTTCCTCCTTCTAAAAAGAACTGAAACATCCACACTTTGGTCTTCCTTCTTCTTGATCTTTTACCCATGGATCCAGCTGCATATATGGCAAAGGATGGTCTTGTTGGGCATCAGTGGGTGAAGACATCCTTGTCCCTGTCAAGGCTCAGTGCCCCAGTGCAGGAGAATGCCAGGGCACGAAGGCAGGAGGAAGTTGGTGGATGAGTGGGTTGGTGGGTGGGAGAGCAACCTCATAGAAGCATGGGGAGGGGGGATAGAATGGGGGTTTCTGAAGGGAAAATTGGGAAAGAGGATAACATTTGAAGTGCAAATAAAAACATCCAATAAAAGTAAGAAAAGAAAAAGTTGGCAAAACAGTTAAACTGTGCTTTTTCATTACAAGATAGACTGAGAGAAGACACCAGACTACCAGAAAACTGAAGAGTGATGGACATGCGTGCAGATCCTCCCAGGTCACCTGTCCTGTGTAAATGCCAGCAGTGTCAAAACTGCAAAAAATGCCATCTGTCACTTCTCACTGTCCTTCCTTCCAAGGAACTGAACATTTGTTTGTTTGTTGCTTTTGTCTGTTTTGTTTTCTTTCCCCAGAAGAATTTGAGATATTATTTGTAACACCAACCAAAATATTTTGGGGGAATACATAGCTTAGCTAGTGGTAAATCTATGCTTAACAGGTAAAAGGCCTGGAAATATCACATTATGGGAGGGAAGAGAACAATCCCATTATGGGAGGATTAAGGAGAAACTTCTTTAGACAAAATGAGGAAGTGGAGAAGTGGCTCAATGGGTACATGTATTAATGCTCAGCAGATTCTGTTCTGATGCTGTTCCCAGAACCCACATTGTTTTGCCAGGACATGTTCATGAACCCCCAAAAAAATGCCAAGGAGCCAAATCCTATGCAAATACACCAGGGTGTCTTTATCAAGCTCACCTTAGGCCACACCACCACCTCTGATGCACAAGAATAAGAGTTCCAGAGCCCAGTTTCAGTAAAGCATTTATAGAAGCAAGAAAGAGGTATCTGGTCTGGGATGCATCTGATTGGAGAACGATTATTGCTTTTAACATAATATTCTGGTGCTAGGTGCCAAACCATAAACTTCTGTTTTCCCCAACTGGTGGTTGTTTTAAAGTGTAGTGTCATGGGTCGGCGTGCAACATGGAGGTGCAGATTTCTTGGGAATAACCTGAAAACTGTGCTAGATGCATGTCTTGTTTAGGGGTAGCCTGGAGACCACTGCTAGATTCTGGTCTTGTTGGGGGTAACCTGGTGCTAGGTACCAGCCCATTAGTTAATATAAGCTCAACTTTAGTTCAGGTTCTCTAAGATGGAGTCTGAACCCAAAAGATTTGGTCTTCCAACATCACAGTATCACAGTAGCTCAAAATCTTATGTGCTTCCAGTTCTGGTTTCTTGGAACCAGTCTTAGAACATTCATTTATTTATTAAACAACTTTATTTTAAAAAACAAAGATAAATGTACAAATTTTAAGCGTTTTTGCATAAAAGTATACGAAAACATTTTTGTCAGTGTTTGGCTATTTTTTTAAGGTTTGATAGTGTGCATTAAGATCTTACTAGTTACAATGAGCATAAAGTACATGTAAAACAGGATGTAACCCAGAATTAGTCAAAGTTTTCTTGGTGTGTAAGGATTAAGCATAATGTTTTTTTCTTTTCTTTTTTTTTTTTCTTTTCTTGAACTTCACACAGTCTGTGAGTTGTGTCTGGGGTGTTCAGAGCTTTCTGGGATTAGTATCCATTTATCAGTGACTGCATATTATGTCTGCTCTTCTGTGACTGGGTTATCTCACTCAGGATGAAATTCTCTAGATGCATCCATTTTCTTAAGAATTTCATAAAATCATTGTTTCTGATAGCTGAGTAGTACTCCATTCATTTTTAAACAATGTTTTTATCAAATTTCATAAGGATTCAGGGAACACTGTGGAAGAGGAGGCAGAAAAAATGTTAAGAGGCAGAGGGGATGGAGAATACCAAGAAAACAATGTCTTCTAAGTCAACATTATAAAAGCTCATAGGAACAAAGAAAGCCTGGGGCACAAATGCACAGGGCTTTCAAGGGTCTGTATTAGAACATTCAGGTATATATTATAACTTCCAGCTTAGCGACTTTATGGAATTTTTGAATGTATAGCAAAGTGGGTGGCTGTCCTTATGCCTTTTCTTGGGCTCCTTTCCTTTTGCTGCTTTGTTCTATCCAATGCTGTTTTGTTTTAAATTTTTATCTGATTTTATTTTGTTATATTTATTTTTTTACATATTATATATAATCTTATATAGTTATACACATATAAATTTATATAATCACACACACACACACATATATATATATATATACAGAGAGATGATAGATGATAGATAGATAGATAGATAGAGAGAGAGAGAGAGAGAGAGATAGATAGGTATATTTATATAAAAAATTAAGTAATAGAAAATCAAACTAATGCATATGCTAGAAATTCTGGTATGACATTTGAGTTAAGTGAAATCATATTTCTTTACATTGCAATATTTGCCTAAAAGATTGGCAGATAAGATACAGGGACGCTTGATATGATATATTAATTGTTCAATCCTAACGGTTGAGGATAGAGAGATCCCAAGCCTGCCCACAGTGACTCAGGGGCAGTTTAGAAAAAGCACCTTTTCCTTTTCCTGTGCTCCCAAGACCTCTCACATTGTCTCTACAGCAGGGTGGTCAGATATTCTGTAAGGCTTAGCTTGCGGTAAAATTTGAAATTATCCTTTAAATGTGCCTGGATTATCTGTCCAGCTGCAGAAAGCACACAAATCACAAGTCATTGAAAGGAAGCATCTCTCTTGGCATTGCCTGGAGGAGATTTTGATGAGAGCTGGGTATCCTAAGGCAAAAGCAGCTTTTGTGTTTTAGTCATTACTGATGGGGAAGAGCTGTCCAAAGCTCCAAGGCTATAATTAAGGTGAAGAATAGTGCGCATTTTTTAAAAGTCTCTGGCTGCAGGACTGAACCCAGGTCCTTGTGCTTGCTAGGTAAATTACCACTGAGTTAAATCCTCAACCCCAAGAGTAGCTATCCAAATGAAGGCTTGTCTCTGGTTTGCCCATTTTATGTAAATTGTATGGGTGGCAAAAAAGAAAAAAAAGAAAAAGATGAAGAAGAAAAAGGAGGAGAAGGAGCCATACTGACTATCCATTGCTGCCCCAAACATTAGAGATTAAAGACAGCTGCATTTACATATATGTCATGGTATCATGTGTCAGGAATGTAGGTGGGTATCGACCGGGCGATTCTTCTGCTCATTAGAGCATCAAGCTAACATCCCCGTGTCATTTCTTGGTTTCTGGTGTAGAGAGTTGAATACAGCTTCATTTTAATGGTCAGAAGTTTCAATGGTACATCTGGGAAAATAAGTCTTCTTCCTTTCCAGGACTCTCATACAGTCTTTTCAAGGGGCAAAATGATGTGAGGCTGTATTAGTAATCATTGTGTTCAAAACCAGAAAGTAGACATCATTTGTTCCTTAAGATACAGCATAGTTTCTGTGTTGAAATGCTAGGAATCTCACCTAAATTGATATCCATATACTCCAAGGAACCTTCTCATCCCAGTCTCTAGTTTGTCCTAGAGATTCTCCAACTGATTTCTCTCTCCGAGACCTCCCGTCCGTCCCTCCCACCACTACAACCTACCATACCTGATTACCACCTGAATTTCTATCCTTACCCCTCTCCCACCTAGGTCCCTTTCTCTATCTACCCTCAATGTGTATGTCATTTCTCCTGATACCTTATAAGACTCAAGCATCCTCTCTTGGATCCTCCTTAATGTTTAGATTCTTTAAGTAAGTTTATTATAGCCTGGAAATTTTTACTTATGGCTAATATCCACTTTTACCTGAGTATACATTGTGTCTGTCTTTCTGCTTTTGGGTTACCTCACTAGGGATGATATTTTCTAGTTCCATCCATTTGCCTGAAAATTTCATGATGGCCAGTACCATTTGTTGAAGTTTTTTTCTCCTATTGTATGGCCTTGGCATCTTTGTCAAAAAGTCAAGTGTCCATAGGTATGTGCTTTATTTTGGGGTCTTCAATTTGATTCCGTTCGTTTACCTTGTCTCTTTGTATGCCATTACAATGCAGTTTTTCTGCAAATTAGAGATGGTGATACCTCCAGATGTTCTTTTATTCTATAGAATTGTTTGATATATTCTGTTTTGTTTTGTTTTTGTTATTGGTTTATTGTCTTTAGGTGTGGGCCTGTATCAATAATATGTCCAAAAATTTTAACATGAAAGACATTGTATTTTTCCAAAGCCTTTTCAGCATCTGATGAGATGATCTCTCGCTCTCTCTCTCTCTCTCTCTCTCTCTCTCTCTCTCTCTCTCTCTCTCTCAGTTTGTTTATATGTAGTATGATGTTGATGGATATTTGTGTATTGAATCCACTTTATCACTGGGATGTAACCTAATGATGTTTTTGATGTGTTCATTGATTTGGCTTGTGAGCATTTTATTGAGTTTGTAAAAATAAATTGTTCCAATTTTTTTTGTTGCATCTTTGTGTGGCGTAGGCATCAAGGTTACTGAGGCCTTATATAATGAGTTTTTTGATGTTCTTTCTACTTTTATTTGGAGTAATAGTTAGAGGAGTTTTGGTATTACCATTTATTTAAAAACCTAGTAGAAATCTGCACTAAAATCATCTAGCCCTGGGTTCTCATTTTCGTTGGAAGAATTTTGGTGGCTGCTTCTATTTTTTTAGGGCATATAAGATTATTTAAATTATTTACCTGCCTTTGATTTAAATTTGGTAAATGGACTCTATCAAGAAAATTATTTATTTAGTTTATATTTTTAAATTTTGTCCATTCAGGCCTTTTAAAAATTCTTTGGCATTTCAGTGTCTGATGCTATTTCCTCCTTTCATTTCTGATTTTGTTAGTTTGTATACTGTTTCTCTGCCTATTAGTTCGTTTAGCTAAGAGATTATCTGTTGTGTTGTTTTTTTTTTTCAAAGAACTATGTCCTGGTTTTATTGATTCTTGTTCTTTATGTGTCTAATTTATTGATTTCTGCATGGAGTTTGATTTTTTCTTGTTGTCTATTCCTTTTGGGTGTGTTTGCTTCTTTTTGTTCTAGAGCTTTTAGGTGTGCTTTGAAATTGTTACTCTGAGTTCTCTCCATTTCTTTATGAAGGTATTTACTGCTATGGATTTTCCCCTTAGCACAGCTTTCACTGTATATGTGAAAATTAAACTGAGTTTCTTAAGAAATTAATTTGGGTTTTTCAAAATTACACAAATATTTATTTGTTTAGTAGATATCTATTGGCCACTGTCTTTTGAGCCAGCTTGGAGCCTGTGAGAAGGAATAAGTAGCTCTAGTATTTAAATGAAAACAACAAAATAGTGTGTGAACGGGGATGTACAGTGACATAACAAGTTTATATGGTGCAAATAGGGAAGTAATGTATGCACTGTTTAGTGATGAAACTTTAAAGTTATAATTTCCTCAAAATTCATTCCTGAGAATGTGTGAGTAGATGTATAATCTTTAATATGTAGCATAGGAAAGCATATGTGAGCAAACTCATTAATATAGTAAAAGTCAGAGGTAGGCCAGTTTGGAAGCTAGTCATTTTTATTATTTATATTAATGCAAAGGAACTTCATGCATATTTTATTGACGATAACCAGAAAATAGAGAAAGTTAAAATAAAGTCTTTTTATGCTGTTAGAAAAAGGGATATGCAAGTATCTGCACACATTTTTTCATCTTTATAAGACTGCCATGAATATAATATATAAAAATATATAAACTTTAAGCTGAATATATAAATAGATAATGATAGATCATATAGAATAGTAGACATGTAACTTACTGCAATCATCCTATTAAAGTAAGAATTTAAATAATGACTGACAGTTTCTCTAACTTGTGCTAATTTTCAGCTCTATAAATTACAGACACACAGCCATTAGCAACAATCTAAATACATGTGGTGATTTAAGAATGACCACTATAGGTCTGGAAGACAGCAGTGAAGGGCATGATTTGGAATGTGGGGGAGATTTCACAGAAGAAAAATTTTAGTATGTGACCTGAAGACTTTTCTTCTAATATTTTGGTGAAAAATGTGACTGCTTTCTCCTCTTGTCCAAAGCAAAATCTGCCTGAGGCTAACTTGAAGAGATATGGATTAATTACTTTTGCAGAGAAGATTTCAAAACATCCTAATGTAGACTGTCCTGTGGTTATTACTGGTCATGATTATGCAGATCTACAATAAAAAGGAGCAATTTTAGTTACTTCTCTCAGAAGGTGGAGGTTGATGGAACTCTGCATTATAGCCTATTCTATGGAGCAAGTTCCAGTATAGCCAAGCTTAGGCATTGAAAAAAACCATTGAAAATAATAAGCAAGTATAGATGTAATTTAAAGAGGGGGGCATCTTCCATGCACAGAGAGTAACAGAACTTGGCAGCTGAGGCTACATGTCTCCGACTTTAGGGTCAAGTATACTGAAATAGGTTAAGAAATCTCCTTTCTTGACTAAAGAAAGATATACCGTGTCAGATGTGTCCCTGCATGGAAACCTGAAGAGGCCACTGTATGGAGCCTGGGTTATCTTTGAGACCCCAAAATGTTGGAGATGGCAGAGCCATGGAATACCTGCCAAGTAACACTGATAACTGTAAACTTTAAGCAAGCCTCATTTGAATGCTTTCTTTCATAAAAGTTGTGGATGTCACTGTGACACTTCACAGCAACGTAACATAGGCTAAAAGATGCATAGTTGACTCCACTACCTGAGATCTGCAATAAAGCAAAAGGATTATGGTAAGAAGATACAGCATAGAAAATCTGTCCATTTCATATTGACTAGGAAGATTGTATAGCAAAGGAAAAGGAGGTCAGATAAAAGAGAATTGTTCCTAAAATATCCCAGTATAACAATTCTAGAAAGATCCTACCTCTTAAAATTTTCACCATCTTTCCTAAATCACGTGACCACATTAACCTTTTCCAGGAAAACTATGGAGATGCTGACTATGTACACCCATACTGCAGTGGCTTGGAGTCTTGGGAGCAGACGCACGTTCTCCACAAGTACTTACTTTTATGACTGAAGACTTGATCAGTATAATTTCAGCCAAACTCACAGAAGGCTATAACTCTGTGGGTGGAGATTCCCAAGCATAGAGTAACAATACTATGAATATTATTTGTAAGTCAGATCTCTCTGGATCTGTTCACCTTCTGAAAGTCCACCACCTTGTAAGTACTGATGTATGTGAATTAATCTTTATACTCATTAACATTTTGGATATAATTCATGTTCCATCTACACTATGAGTCTTCCATTCCATTTGCACTTTTGAGTCTGAAAAAAGAATACAAGGATAGCTAGCCCATGTGATGTACACCCCTGTTCTAATGCAAGTAATTCTCATCTCTACAGGTGAATCTGTGCGCTATAACTTATAAAGGCAAGTAGAACTTGTTGTCTTTGTTTTCCAATATCTTCCATATTACACATAAAACATATTATGGCTCATAATGAATGCAAGAAATTTGTTGAAATGATAAATACATCAGAGCATAACATATCTTAAGATTGTATTTCAGTAGAAAAAGTGAAAGTAATTTTGGCACATCCTTGCAGCTAATATGAGAAATCTCTGCTTTGAGCTACTTGCTGGTTTAAAGTTTGAATTATTTTGCAAACACAGCATCAATGCTCCATTACTAGGAATTAAAACTAAGAGCCTAGGTCCACTCAAAAGCACAATTGGAGAATACAGGAGCTGAACATTTATTTAGCAAACAAATGATTTCAAACTGTTTATCTGAGTATCTCAAGAATCAGGCAGATCTATCAATGTTACTCAGGATAAGATCACTCATATGGAAGGATTTCTAAATTAATTTTTCAAAACTGGATTTATTAAATATAATCTAAAGAGACAACTTAAGATTAAATAAGAAAGCCCAGGATCAAATACAATATGTAGATCTCTGACGCCAATGCTTCCTTGAAAGAGAGAGAGAGAGAGAGAGAGAGAGAGAGAGAGAGAGAGAGAGAGAGAGAGAGAGAGAGTATTCCATATGTCACACAGGTTCTTGATTCTTTGGCTATACATGTTATTAGTTCTTTTTAAGTGAACAACATTATTTTAAAAAACAAAGATAAATGTACAGATTTTAAAAGCATTTTTGCATAAAAGTATATGAATACATTTTTGTTAGTACTTGATTTTTTTAAAGGTTTGATAGTATGCTTACTAGTTACAATGAGCACGAAGTACATGTAATACAAGATGTAATCTGGAAAAATCAAAGTTTTCTTGGTGTGTAAAGATTAAGCATAATGGTTTTTCTTTTTTATTTTTTTTTGGCCTTTGTTTTTCTTGAACTTTTTTTCCTTTTGAGGTCAGAATATATTTTGAAACTGTTCAGTGATAGGCATACAATATTTTATATGTATTAATGTACATTTAATGTGTATTTTACAATTAAAATAGTTACAAATAAAGGAAGATGTATCAAAAACTCATTATTGAAGAAAGATACAACACTCATATAGTTCCAGTTTCTCAAATGCTGGTTGAAGCTGAAGAGAAGAAAGTTTCTACATTTTAAAAAAAAGGGCTTTTTTGGGGGGCTGAAGAGATGGATCAGCAGATAAGAACACTGGCTAATTTTCCAGAGGATCTGGGTTCAACTTCCATTGCCCACACAGAGGCTCACAATCATCTATAACTTCAGTTCTAGAAATCTGATGCTCTTGCTGGTTTCCTTGGCAAACGCATGAAGGTGGTACACAGACGTACGTACACAACCCATGCATACAAAATAAAAATATATCTTAAAAAAAAAAAACCTTTTAATGCCTTCCTAGATAAAAGCCAGTTTAAGTAGATGAGATTTAGGTTTCTAGAAATTCTGTGCCGAGCTTTAGTTTATTTCCTAGAGAATATTTCTTTTCCTGAAGTCTTAGCTGAGGGTTTTTTGTTTGATTTGATTTTGTTGTTGTGTTAAAGGGCTGTATTTTGAGTAAGTAAAATTCAAACAAAGTAAACTCTTTTAAGCATAGCTATACCTAAGATATCTTTGGTGCATTTATACCATGAAAATCTTATTCACAATAAAAATGAATGTGATGCATACAACATTTTAGATAGATGTGAAAGCTTTTATAAAAAATCCTGTCTCAAACAAAAAAAATTATAGAACTACAAAATAGCAGACGAGTTTTTCACATGGATGAGCAGTTAGAATCTGAGAACAAAGAGGGAAGAGATATTTTAAAGTTTAAAATGTATATAGAGATCTGAAACTTATTATGGAAAAAAATTATTGAATATGAGGTTTAGAAACCTCTCATATTGTAGCCTATCAATATCCAAACTACCATCATATAGTCTGTAAGTTGTTTCTGGGGTTATTCAGAGCTTTCTGAGGTTAGTATCCAATTGTTAGTGACTGCATAATATGTCTGTACTTTTGTGACTGGGTTATCTCACACAGGATGATGTTCTCTAGATGCATCCATTTTCTTAAGAATTTCATAAAAATCATTGTTTTTGATGGCTGAGTAGTAATTTTTTGTATAAGTATACCACAATGTTTGTATCCATTCATCTACTGAAGGACATCTGCGTTCTTTCCAGCTTCTGGCTATTATAAATAGGGCTGCTATGAACATTGTTATGCATGTGTCTTTGTTGTATGTTGAAGCTTCTCAGGGGTATATGCACAAAAGTGGAATAACTGGGTCTTCAGTTAGTACTATGTCCAATTTTCGGAGGAATCACCAGACTGATTTCCAGAGTGGTTGTACCAGTTTACAACCCCAACAGCAGTGAACTTTTTCTCTTTCTCCACATCCTCGCCAGCATCTGTTGTCATCTAAATTTTTGATCTAAGCCATTCTGTGTGGTGTGTGGTGGAATCTCAGGGTTGTTTTTATTTGCATTTCCCTGAAGGCTAAGAATGTCAAGCACTTCCTTAGATGCTTCTCAGCCATTTGACATTCCTCGATTAAGAACTTTTTCTTTAGCTGTGTACCCCATTTTTAACAGGGTTGTTTGATTCTCTGATGTCTAACTTCTTGAGTTCTGTGTATACCTTGGATATTAGGCCTATATCAGATGTGGGGTTGGTAAAGATCTTCTACCAATCTGGTGGCTTCTGTTTTCTTTTCTTGACAGTTTCCTTAGCCTTACAGAAACTTTGTAATCTCATTAAGTTTCATTTGGCAATATTAGACTTTAGAGCAGGAGCCATGTGTGTTCTGTTCATGAAATTTACTCCTGTGCCTATGTATTCTAAGGTTTTCCCTACTGTCTCTTCTAATAGTTTCAGTGTACCTAGTTTAATGTAGAGATCTTTGATCCACTTGCACTTGAGCTTTGTACAAGAAGATAGAAAAGGGTCTATTTTCATTCTTCTGTGTGCTGAGTGCCAGTTGGAACAACACCATTGCTGAAGAGGCTGTTCTTTTTCATTGAATGTTTACAGCTCCTTGGTAAAAAATCAAGTGAAAATATATGTGAGGACACATTTCTGGATCTTTTATTCCATTGATTCATGTGCCTATCTCTGTACCAGTACCATGAAGGTTTTAACACAATTGCCTTGTAATATAGCTTGAGTTCAGGGATAGTGATTTCTGCAGATGTTTTCTTGTTATTGAGGATGGATTTTGCTATTGTAGGTCTTTTCTTATTCCCAATGAAATTGCACATTGCTCTTTACAACTCTATGAAGAATTGGGTTTCAATTTTGATGGGGATTGCATTGAATCTGTAGATTACTTTTGTTAAGATGGCCATTTTTATAAAGTTGATCCTTACAATATGAGCATAGGGGATCTTTCCATTTTCTGAGATCTTCCTTAATTTCCTTCTTTAGATATTTGAAGTTCTTGTCATAAATGTCTTTCATTTGTTTAGTTAGAGTCACTCCATTGTGTTTCATAATGTTTGTGACTATTGTCAAGGGTATCCTTTCCCTAATTTTTTTCTCTGCATGTTTGTCTTTTGCGTAGAGGAAGGCTACTGATTTGAGTTAAATTTAAATCCAGCCATTTTGCTGAACTTGCTTATCAGCTGTAGAAGTTCTCTGGTGAAATTTTTGGGTCACTTACCTACAATATCATATCATCTGCAAACAGTGATGTTTTTACTTCTTCCTTTCCAATTTCTATCTCTTTGATTTCCTTTTGACTTCTTATTGGTCTGGCCAGGACTTCCAGTACTATATTGAGTAGGTAGGGGGATTGAGGGCAACCTTGTCTATTCCCTGATTTTAGTGAGATTGCTTCAAATTTTACACAGTTATGTTTAATGTTGACTATTAGTTTGCTGTATATTGCTCTTATTATGTTTAGGTATGGGCCTTGGATTCTTGTTCTTTCCAAGACTTTTAACATAAAGGGGTGTTGAATTTTGTCAAATGTTTCTCAGCATCTAGTGGGATGATCTTGTGGTTTTCTCTATGAACTTGTTTATTTGGTGGAGTACTTTGATAGATTTCTGTATATTGAACCATCCCTGCATGCCAGGGATGAAACCTACTTGATTGTGGTAATGATCATTTTGATGTGTTCTTGGATTCCGTTTGCAAGGATTTTGTTACATATTTTTGCATCAATGTTCATAAGTGAGATTGGTCTGAAGTTCTCTTTCCTTGTAGGGTCATTGTGTGGTTTAGGAGCATGGGTTATTGTGGCCTCGAAAAATGAATTAAGTAGTGTTCAGTCTGATTCTATTTTGTGGAATAATTTGGAGACTATTGGTGTTAGGTTGTCAATAAATGTCTGATAAAATTCTGCAATGAACCCACCTGGACATGAGCATTTTTTGGTTGGGATACTTTTGATGAGTGCTTCTATTTATTTAGGTGTTATGGGATTATTTAGATGGTTTACCTGGTCAAGGTTTAACTTTAGTATCTTGTATCTGTCTAGGAATTCATCCATTTTCTCCAGATTTTCCAGCTTTGTTGAGTATAGTCTTTTGTAGTAGGATCTGACAATTTCTTGAATTTCCTCAGTTTCAGTTGTTATGTCTCCACTTTCCTTTCTGATTTTGTTAGTTTGTATACTCTCTCTTTGCCCTCTAGTTAGTCTGGCTAAGGGTTTATCAAATTTGTTAATTTTCTCAAAGAACTGAGCTCTTGTTTTGTTGATTCTTTGAATAGTTCATTTTGTTTCTATTTGGTCAATTTCTGCTCTGAGATTGCTTATGTCTTGCCATCTATTACTCTTGTGTGTATTTTCTTCCTTTTTTTCTAGAGCTTTCAACTGTGCAATCAAGTTGATATTTTATGTTCTCTCCAATTTTTTTTGGAAGCACTCAGAGCTTTATGAGTTTTTCTCTCAGTACTGCTTTCATTGCATCCCAAAGGTTTGGGTATGTACTGTTTTTATTTTCATTAAATTCTAGAAAATCCTTAATTTCTTTCTTTATTTCTTCTTTGACCATGCTATACTTTAATAGAGCACTGCTTAGTTTCAATGTATATATGTGGTTTTTGTTGTCTTTGTTTTTATTGAAGACCAGCTTTAGACCACAGGAATCCGATAGGATGCATAGGAGTATTTCCATATTCTTATATCTATTGCGACTTGTTTTGTAACTGATTATATGGTCAATTTTGGAGAAGGTGCTGTGAGCTGCTGAGAAGGTGAATTCTTTTGTTTTAGGATGAAATGTTTTTGTAGATGTTTATTAATTTCAATTGGTTCATAACCTCTGCTGGTTTCCCTGAGTCTTTGTTAGGTTTCTGTTTCCATTATCTGTCCATTGATAAGAGTGGGGTGTTGCTGTATCTCACTATTAATGTGTGGGTTGTAATGTAGTTTTTGAGTTTTAGTAGGGTTTCTTTTATGAATATGCGTGCTGTTGTATTTGGACCATATATATTAAAGATTGAGATTTTCTCCTGACAAATTTTCCCTGTAATGAGTAAAAAGTGTCCTTCCTTATCTTTTTTGAAAACTTTTGGTTGAAAATCTACTTTATTCGATATTAGAATGGCCACTCCAGCTTTCTTCTTGTGGCTGTTTTCTTGGAAGCTTATTTCCCAACCTTTTACTATGAGATAGTGTCTGTTTTTGTCTCTGAGATGAGTTTCCTGTATGCAGCAAAATGCTGGATTCTGTTTATGTATCCAGTCTGATAGCCTATGTCTTTTTATTGGGGAATTGAGTCCATTTATATTAACAGACATTAAAGAGTAGTGATTGCTGTTTCCTACTATTTTTGTTTTTAGAGGTTTAATTTTGTCTGTGTGTCTTTCTTCTTTTGGTTTTCTTGCTTAGAAGTTTTCTTGTTTTTACTAGGATGTAGTTTCCTTACTTGTATTGGGTTTTCCACCTATAATTCAATGTAGTGCTGGGTTTGTGTTCAGATATTGTGTAAATTTAGTTTTTTCCTGGAATATCTTGGTCTCTCCATCTATGCTGATTGAGAGTTTTCCTGGGTATAGCAGCTTGGGCTGAAACTTGTGTTCTCTTAGGGTTTGCATGATGTCTGTCCAGAATCTTTTAGCTTTCATAGTCTCTTTTGAGAAGTCGGGTGTGATTCTGATTGGTTTGCTTTTGTAAGTTACATGACCTTTTTCCCTTACTGGTTTTAGTGTTCTTTCTTTGCTTTCAGCACTTGGCATTTTGACTATTATGTGTCAGGAAGAGTTTGTTTTCTGGTCCACTCTATATGAAGTTCTGTAGGCTTCTTTTATGCTCATGGTCATCTCATTCTTAAGAGAAGGGAAGTTTTTTTCTACAGTTTTGTTGAAGATATTTACTGTGCCTCTTAGTTGATATTCCTCACCCTCTTCTATTCCTGTTATCCTTAGGTTTGGTCTTCTTATTGTTTCCAGGATCTCCTGGACATTTTGGGTTAGGAGCTCTTTGGCTTTTGCATCTTCTCTGACTATTTTGTCTATGTTTTCCATGTTGTCTTCGGCCCCTGAGATTCTTTCTCCCATCTCTTTTAGTCTGTTGGAGAAGCTTGCATCTGTGACTCCTGATTTCTTTTTTAGGTTTCCTACCTCCAGGATTGTCTCTTTTAGTGTTTTCTTTATTGTTTCCATTTGCATTTTAAATTACTTCTTCAATTCCTTTATCTCATTGGTTCTGTTTTCCTCTAGTTCTTTGATTTCTTTTAGTGTTTTTCTTGTTTCCTCTTTAAAAGATTCTGTTTCTTTATTCTTTTCCTCCCATTCTTGTTTAAGGATCTCTATCATCATCTTGCAGTATGGTTTCAGGTCTGAATCTTCTTTTTTCTGGAGTGTTTGGCATTTTGCTGTTTTCTGCGATGGAAGAGGTGGGTTCTGGTGTTGCCAGGATGTCTTGGTTTGTGTTGTGCATGTTCTTTTGCTTTCCTCTTGCCATCTTGTTGTCTAGGTCCCTGGATCTCTGCAGTTCCTGGTAGCAGATGATGTTATTAGTTTTAATTTATATATTTTCTTGTGCTCATATTGTGATGTTTAATTTCATTTCTATTTCAAAATGTCCAAATTCACAAGTTCCTTATTTCATATTAAAAGGCATTAACCATATCTCTACTTAAGGATACATAACCTGAAATCATTATTTATTGTAGAAGCAATTTTTTAATTCCATTATTTCTGAGCCTTATGAAAGAATGCACACTCACAAAAAAGAAATGAGTAATAGCATCTAGGAATACTGTAAAATCATCAATGAATGTGGTGGTTTTAGGTAAGAATTGAACAAATAATGCAGGAGTATAAAAAATAATAATGCCTACTAAAAGAGCAAGTTTCTAACCTACACAGTCAATGAAAATGGTAGGGAAGTAAATTAATGAATGGAAAATCCTATGTTGGCTCATAATTTTCCAGGTCTTGTCTCACCCTTTGACACTTGATGCACAGATGTTCTGGCTGCAGTCAGCAGGTGATAACAATTTGAGAATAAAATTATTTTCTTCCACTTAAATCTGCAATTCTCACTTCACTTACTGCTATGTGATAATGAATATTTTGATTCAGTTTATTACCTGAAATATGGCCTTCTTTACACTTGAAAAATAGATGCATTAAATGTTAACAGTGGGTTTTAGTACTATACTGACTATGTATCTCTAAGAAAAAAAATATTGTCATGTTACTTTACATACTCTTGGCTCACTTAAGGGTATATATAAAATAATGCAGAAATAAGTTATGAGATGGCATTTGAATAAAAACTTACTAGATAATGAAAGAGAATTATTAAATCATACATTCTAACTTTTAAATATATAATTATTATGACATCATGAAATTTGGATTTTGGTTATACTATTTAATATTGAATAGTTAGTTTTTTGGTAGAACTGAGAGTTATTTTTCTTAATAAAATAAATCTGAGATGAGTATGCTTTGAGGAAGTGTATACGTGGTCGTTATATGTGTTGTCACTAGAAGAAAAACCTTCAGCCACATTCACACATAAAATCATAAATGTTCACAAGATAATACCCTGTTATACCACCAATATTAAATGAGCTATAGTACTGTCCCTATTCCCAAACTAATATCCTGACATCCACTCAAGTCTTATACAAATTATATTTGGTAAACAAAGATTTTTTATTAAAAATGTGAATGGCTAATAAAATTACATTAACACTACAGTGTAGATATGAATACTAACTACTCTTAGGACTGATAAATTTTCACTATCATTTCCAAAAACAAGCATTTATTTTTTCCAACTAATGCAACCCCATGAGTGTATTCACTAAGAGAAGCTCTCCCCCAACCCCTGTTTTTAAGGGAATTGTCACGAATTACCACCTGCCCTGGGAGTCACTTGACTTAGACATCATGTAGCTTTTATGGCACCCCCAGTGCCTGGCTCTTCATTATCTGCATGTAAAGCAATGCTAACGTTGCCCCAGGGATTCATAAAAGATGGCACAGTATTTCTCAAACTACTGTGTGCATACAAATCAAATGAGATCTTGTTGAAATGCAAATGCTTATTCAGTGGATCTGGAATTGGGCATTCAGTTACATGTTTTTAAACAAGCTCACAGGTGATTTCCACGTTGCTGGTCAGTTATTGAATAACCATTTCATAGAGAAACAGAAAAATAAGGCTATGTCTTTACCAGCATACTATTGCTTGTATCATTGCTTATCACTGCTGAATTTTTGACATTTCCCAGAGCGTCTCATATTTATTGAATGCTGGTGCTAAGGTGTCTGAGGTGCCTGTCTTTCCTACCTCATTGAGATGGTTAGACATATTTCCTTTTTCCTGCTCCAGGCACGAACCCATGGACAGAATGAACTTGCCTCCTGCCTGTATCTCTGTTGTTCTTCATGCTAACCACATCCTGTTCTCCTTCTTGCTCACGTTCTCTTTCCTCTGATTTTTTTCTTTTGCATTACACTTTCCACGGTCTTCTAATCATAGACTCCCTTCAGTTTTTCTTGTTTATTCTTTCTCGTTTTCAAAATCTCAGTTTAATTCTTTCATACTTTGAAATAATTATTATTATACAGAAATAATTATACTCAATAAATATTTTACTAATACATTGTATATGACAATATATAGTTGTGAAACATATCAAAACACACAGCCTACTATACACATCTTAAATGACTCAAACTCACATACCATCGAACCTGACATACACTCAAATACTTTTTCATATATTGTGCCCAGCAGTTTTTTAGACCAGCCACTTTCAACCTATAGACCATGACCTCCATTGGAAATACAGGTATTTACATTATGATTCATAATGGCAACAAAATTACAGTTGTGGAGAAGCAACAAAAATTATTTTATGATTGGAGTCAGTAAAATATAAGTAATTGTATTAAAGTGTTAAAGCATTAGAGAGGCTGAGAACCACTGTTTTAGACCCTGTGACTGATACCATACATCAGAAAAGATAGATCATTACATGGACAAAAAAATACATAAACATATAATTATAATAGATAATAAAATGAGGGCATGAATTTGAAAGAGAATGGAGATGGGTAGATGGGAGAGTTAAGAAAAGGTAGGGAAATACTATGTAATTAAAATACAGTAACAAAACCTGTTAGCTTTACCCCAAAGCCTGAAAGACAATGGAAAATTTATTCAGAGTCAATGTCTTTCAATTCCTTGTTATGTTTATGTATAATTCACTTCTTTCAACCTTTCCAGAGGAACAGCTGTGAGTTGGGGGTGTCAACCAATGGAGTTGATTGTGGTTATTTACAGGAACATGGATGAGCAGTTGTTATTTGCTACTTTTTAAAGATAAACACAATCAATTATCGTAAGATTTCAACACTTTTTGCTCATTTAATTAAGAATAAAGTATGCAAAACATAAAACAAAGTCACAAACACAGCTTTACTTAAGTCTTAGATCTAATATGTATTGTAAGTTTTCCCTACTTTCTCTCACCATATAAGAATGTGTCTGATAAAATTCCACTATTACTTATTCTATAATTTCACTAGTGCACATCTTTCATTTATTGTTTTGTTAGCATTTGGATTTTTTCTTTGTCTTTTTACTTACTCTCACAAATTAAAGTTCAAGTAAGCCCTAGGAAATTCTCATGCAAAAGCTAGTTCATGCTGAAGGAATATGTTTCTGCAAAGCAGCAGGAGCTCCAGGACTCTGCTGCCAACACACTGCAGGGGAAGCAGCAGTCAGACTGATCATATTTAGCTTGTCTCTTACTCATATTTACACACAGTGCTGTTATTGTTTTGTTTACAGTGGCTTCACTTCTAATAATAGCATCCTTGAAAGCACTCCAGCTTTGGTATCATAGGGAGCTGAAGTTGGAGCTCTTGAACTAATGCTCATTCATCAAGACCAAACTCAAAGTTTCAAAAAATGCCTCTAAAAGAAATAAAAATACAGGTTTAGATAAAAGAATTAGAACTTTCAGATATTTGTCTTTTATATTAAAAAAGTGCACACTTTAAAAAGACAGTATTTTCACCTAAGGGTGTTACCGGAAATGGATCTTTATAAGCAGAAAAGTAGCACTAGATCCTGTTTCTTTCAGTTCCTACACAAAACCAATTCTAAGTGCATGAAGCACCCAGAATAAAACTAAGACTGTTAGAAGAATGGGTACTGACTATGGTATCAGGTGAGGACATAGGTACCTAAACCATTCTAAATCAGGTTGAATTTACCCAGAAGTCCCCAATGTGTTGGTGGTGTTTGAAAGTAGAAAGCTACTGCAGAATGCAGAATAATCAGGTGAAGAAAGAAGCAGGCTACAGAATGTGCAAGCAGTTCCTACCAGCCACAGAAGCAACAGAGTTAATGTCTACACTTTTAAAGGAAATCAAAAAGCAAAATATTTAAACCAAAACCAAATACACTGGCTAGTTTTGTGTCAATTTGACACAGCTGGAGTTATCACAAAGAAAGGCACTCCATGAGATCCAGCTATAAGGCATTTTCTCAACTGGTGATCAAGTTGGGAGGGCCCAGTCCATTGTGGGTGGTGCCATCCCTGCGCTGGTAGACCTGGGTTCTATAAGAAAGCAGGGTGAGCAAGCCAGGGGAAGCAAGCCAGTAAGTAACATCCCTCCATGGCCTCTGCATCAGCTCCTGCTTCCTGACCTGCTTGAGTTCCAGTCCTGACTTCCTGTGGTGATGAAAAGCAATGTGGAAGTGTAAGCTGAATAAACCCTTTCCTTCCCAACTTGCTTCCTGGTCATGATGTTTGTCCAGGAATAGATACCCTGACTAAGACACCAAACTAAAACCAACCTGAATTCTACATGTTGATTTGAACAGTATTTTTAAAGGGCTAGAAAACCCTTTGGTGAAAAGCATTGAATGTATTTAAATTCCAAGGAAATGCAAATGAAAACTATTTTGAGACTCCATTTTACCATAGTTAGTCAGAATGGCTATCATTAAGAAATCAAAATGTAATAAATGCTGGTGAAGATTTTGAGAAAGATGAATCCTGCTCACTTTTGGTGGGAGTAAATGTTGGCATAGCCTCTGTGGTACAGTGTTCCTCAATACATTATAAATACAACTACAATATTACTAAGCTGTACAATTTCTGGGTGTATTCATAAAGGGTCCTTATCTTCCCATAAAGATACTTGTTCATCCAGGTTTTTGACAGTACTACTCACAATAGCTACAAAATAGAAATGGAATTCATGCCCATATACTGATGAAAATTTTGTGTACATAGTAAACTTATATTCACTTTTGAAGAAAATGAAAATAGAGAATTTTTAGGTAAATAGATATAAAGGTAAAAATTATACTTAGAGAAGTAATTCAGGCATAGAAAGACAAATACCATAGAGTGTATTTTACATGGGGTTCCCAGCTTAGATTCTATACCTTGTGGTTTAAATAATCTTGGTCCATGAAAAGAGGCAATAGAGGACGTATGGGCTTGTTGGAGGTGGTGTGGCCTTCTGAGAAAAAGTTTGCATTGGTGTAGGCAGGCTGTAAGAGCGCTTAATCCTCAAGCTCTGCACAGTGTAGAAGAGAAGACTTTTGTCCTGGGTGCATGCTGAGGACAGTCTTCTCCCAGACAGCCTTTGGATTAAGAAGTAGAACTCTGTGGTCCTTCTCTAACAGGACATCTGCCTGCCCGCGGGCATCCTTCCCACCATGATGATACTAGAATGAATCTCTTAAACTGTAAACCAGAATCAGTTGAATATTGTTTTTCAAAACAACAACCAACATCAAACATAACTGTGAGAAACTTGAAGCAATACCACTCTCCCCCTACCTATTCATCATAGTACTAGAAGTCCTGACCAGAGAAATTAGAATACAAAAGGAAATCAAAGGGATACAAATTGGAAAGGAAGAAGTAAAAACTTCATAAAAAACATGTTTTCAGAAGACTTGATAGTGTACTTAAGTGACAGCATAAATTCCACCATAGAACTTCTACAGCTGATAAACAAGTTCATCAAAGTGGCTGGTTATATAATTAACTCAAACAAATCAGTAGCCTTCCTCTATTCAAAGGACAAACATGCTGTGATAAAAATTAGAGAAAAGATACTTTTCACAATAGTCACAAAAACTATGAAACTCCTTGGTGTGACTCTAACTAAGAAAGTGAAGGACCTGTATGACAAGAACTTCAAACCTCTAAGGAAGTAAATAGAGGAAGACCTCAGACAATGGAAAGATCTCCCATGCTCATGGATTGTAAGGATCAACATTGTAAAAATGGCCATCTTACCAAAAGCAATCTACAGATTCAATGGAATCCCCATCAAAATTCCAACCCAATTCTTCATGGAATTGAAAAGAGCAATGTGAAATTTCATATGAGATAACAAAAGACCTACAATAGCAAAATCCATCCTCAATAACAAGAAAATATCTGCAGGAATCACTATTCCTGACCTCAAGCTATATTACAAGGCAATTGTGCTAAAAACTGCATGGTACTGGAACAGAGATAGGCACGTGGATCAATGGAATAGAACAGAAGATGCAGAAATGAGGCCTTACATATATGGTCCCCTGATTTTTGACAAAGGAGCTGTAAACACTCAATGGAAAAAGCACAGCCTCTTCAATAAATGGTGTTGATCCAACTGGCACTCAGAATGCAGAAGAATGAAAATAGACCCTTTCTTATCTCCTTAGACAAAGCTCAAGTGTAAGTGGATCAAAGATCTCCACATTAAACCAGGTACACGGAAGCTATTAAAAGTGAAGTAGTGAAAACCATAGAACACATAGGCACAGGAGAAAATTTCCTGAAGAAAACACCAATGATTATGCTCTAAGGTCAAATATTGACAAGTGGGACTTAATGAGATTGCAAAGATACTGTAAGGCTAAGGAAAATGTCAAGAAAACAAGAGAACAGAGCCCGGCCTATCTGCCATCGGTCCAGCAGGCAGTAAATGTTTAAAAACTGGTGAGTAGGAGATTGAGGCAGCCAGGGAGCAGAGAGATCTCTGCGAAATGCGCACAAAAAGCACACCCCCCTCCCATACCCAATCCAGGGACCAGGAACACAACTTTAAAACTTCAGTTCCCACCCGGCGACTCTGAGGCAAAGAACAGGGCTCAACCCATCTGCCATCTGGACAAGTGGAGATCCAGGGACACATACCAGATAGATACAAGGGAAAGGCTAGAACATATCACTGACAACAAAATGGCAAGAGGAAAGCAAAAGAGTATATTCCAAAGAAACCAAGACAACCTGGCAACACCAGAACCCAGCTCTCCCATAACAGCAAACATCAGAATGCCAAACACTCCAGAAAAAGGAGACACAGACCTGAAATCATACCTCAAGATGCTGATAGAGATACTTAAACAAGAACGGGAGGAAAAGCAAAAGATTCAGAAGCTTTTAAAGAGGAAACAAGAAAAACACTCAAAGAATTCAAAGAACTATAGGAAAACAGAACCAAAGAAAAGAAGGAATGAAGAGGGAAACTAAAACAGAAATAGATACAATAAAGAAAACACTAAAAGAGATAACCCTAGAGTCAGAACACCAAAAAAAGAAATCAGGAATCACAGAAGCAAGCATTTACAATAGATTACAAGAGATCAAAGAGAGAATCTCAGGGGCAGAAGACAACATTGTAAACATAAACAAAACAACCAGGGAAGATGCAAAAAGCAAAAAGCTCCTAACCCAAAATGTCCAGGAAATCCAAGACACAATGAGAAGACTGAACCTAAGGATAATAGGAATAGAAGAGTATCAACTAAGAGGCAAAGAAATATCTTCAACAAAATCGTAGAAGAAAACTTCCCTACCCTCAGGAATGAGAAGACCACGAGCATAAAAGAAGCCTTCAGAACTCCAAATAGATTGTACCAGAAAATAAATACCTCCCGACACATAATAGTCAAAACACCAAGTGCCAAAAGCAAAGAAAGAATACTAAAAGCAGTAAGGGAAAACGGTCAAGTAACAAATAAAGGCAGACCAATCAGAATCACACCCGATTTCTCAACAGAGACTATGAAAACTAGAATAGCCTGGAAAGACATCATGCACTCCTTAAGAGAGCACAAGTGCCAGCCCAAGCTGCTATACCCAGCAAAACTATCAATCACCATAGATGGAGAGATGAAGATATTTCAAGACCAATCAAAATTTACACAATATCTGACCACAAACCCAGCACTACAACAAATTTTAGGTGGAAACCCTAAAACAATGAGGGAAAATACAGCCCAGTGAAAACAAGAAAACTAAACAAGAAAACCAAAAGAAGAAAAAGACACAGACACAACACAACCCACAAAAGCAATAATAGCAGGAAACAGAAACTATTCCTTGATATCTATTAACATAAATGATCTCAACTCCCCAATAAAGACACATAGGCTATCAGACTGGATAAATAAACAAAATCCAGCCTTTTGCTGCATACAGGAAACTCATCTCAGAGACAAAGACAGACACTATCTCAAAGTAAAAGGGTGGGAAAAAAACTTCCAAGAAAACAGCCCCAAGAAGCAAGCTGGAGTGGCTATTTTAATGTCAAATATAGTAAATTTCCAACCAAATGACATCTAAAAAGATAAAGAAGAACAATTTTACTCATTACCGGGAAAATCTGTCAGGAGGAACTGTCAATCCTTAACATATATGCTCCAATAAAAAAAGCACCCACATTTATAAAAGAAACCCTACTAAAGCTCAAAAAATACATTTCACCCCACACAGTAATAGTGGGAGACTTTAATACACCACTCTCACCAATGGACAGATCATGGAAACAGAAACTGAACAAGGACACTGCAAAACTAGCAGAGACTTTGAACCAACTAGAATTAATAGATATATACAGAACATATCATCCTAAAGTAAAAGAATACACCTTCTTCTCAGCACCCCATGGAACCTTCTCGAAAATTGACCACATAATTGGACACAGAACGAGCCTCAATAGATATAAGAAGATTGAAATACTCCCATGCATCCTATCAGATCACCATGGTCTACGGCTGGTCTCTAACAACAAAAAGACAAAACAAAGCCCACATATACATGGAAACTAAACAATGCTCTGTTAAACGATAGCAGGGTCAAATAAGAAATAAAGAATGAAATTAAGGACTTTCTATAATTCAACGAAAACAAAAACACAACATACCCAAACCCATGGGATGCAATGAAAGCAGTACTGAGAGGAAAACTCATAGCCCTAAGTGCTTCCAAAAAGAAAATGGAGAGGGCTTACATCAGCAACTTAACAGCACAGCTAAAAGCCCTAGAACAAAAAGAAGCAGATATACCCAAGAAGAATAGATGGCCAGAAATAATCAAAATTAGGGCAGTAATAGACCAAATAGAATGAAAAAGAACCATTGAAAAAATCAACAAAACCAAGAGTTGGTTTTTTGAGAAAATCAACAAGATTGATAAACCCCTAGCCAGACTAACTAGAGGGCAAAGAGGGAGTATACAAACTAACAAAATCAGAATGGAAAGTGGAGACATAACACCTGAAACTGAGGAAATTCAAGAAATCATCAGATCCTACTACAAAAACCTATACTCCACAAAATTAGAAAATCTGGAGGAATTGGATGAATTCCTAGACAGATACAAGATCCTAAAGTTAAACCAGGACCAAGTAAACCATCTAAATAATACTATAACACCTAAAGAAATAGAAGAAGTCATCAAAAGCCTCCCAACCAAAAAAAAAAAAAAAAAAAAAAAAAAAAAAAAAAAAAAAAAAACCAGTTCCAGACGGGTTCAATGCAGAATTTTATCAGATATTTATTGCAGATATAACACCAATACTCTCCAAATTATTCCAAAAGATAGAATCAGATGGAATACTACCTAACTCATTTTTTGAGGCTACAATGACCCTCATTCCTAAACCACACAAAGACCCTACTAGGAAATAGAACTTCAGACCAATCTCACTTATGAACATTGATGCAAAAATACTCAACAAAATCCTTGCAAACTGAATCTGAGAACACATCAAAATGATCATTCATCTTCAACCCTGGGATGCAGGGATGGTTTAATATAAGGAAATCCATCAATGTAATCCACCATATAAACAAACTCAAAGAACAAAATCACATGATCATCTCACTAGATGCTGAGAAAGCATTTGACAAAATTTAACACCCCGTCATGTTAAAAGTCCTGGAAAGAACAGGAATCCAAGGTACATACTTAAACACAATAAAGGTAATATACAGCAAACCAACAGCCAACATCAAACCTAATGGTAAGAAACTTGAGTAATCCCTATAAAATCAGGGACCCAAGAAGGCTGCTCACTCTCCCCCTACCTATTCAAAATAATACTGGAAGTCCTGGCTGGAGCAATTAGACAGCAAAAGGAGATCAAGGGGATACAAATCGAAAGGAAGAGATAAAAACATCACTCTTTGCCCATGACATGATAGTGTACTTAAGTGAACCCAAAAATTCCACCAGAAAACTCCTACAGCTGATAAACAAGTTCAGCAAAGTGGCTGGATACAAAATTAACTCAAACAAATCAGTAGCCTTCCTATACTCACAGGACAAACATGTATAGAAAGAAGTGAGGGAAAAGGTACCCTTCACAATCGCCTAAAAAACTATGAAATACCTTGGTGTGACTCTAACTAAGGAAGTGAAAGACCTGTATGACTAGAACTTCAAACCTCTAAAGAAGGAAATTGAGGAGGATCTCAGAAAATGGAAAGATCTTCCTTGCTCATGGCTAGGAAAAATCAACATTTTAAAAATGGCCATCCTTCGAAAAGCAATCTACAGATTCAATGCAATCCCCATTAAAATTTCAACCAAGTTCTTCATTGAATTGGAAAGATCTATGTGCAATTTTATATGGAATAACAAAAGACCTAGAATAGTGAAATCCATCCTCAACAACAAGAAAATATCTGCGGGAATCACTATCCCTGACCTCAAGCTAGATTATAAGTCAATTGTGCTGAAAACTGCATGGTACTGGTATAGAAATAGGCATGTGGATTAATGGAATAGAATAGAAGATCCAGAAATGAGCCCTCACGTATATGGTCACCTGATTTTTGACAAAGGAGCTGTAAACATTTAATAAAAAAAGGACAGCCTATTCAACAAATGGTGCTGGTCCAACTGGCACTCAGCATGCAAAAGAATGAAAATAGACCCTTTATTATCTCCTTGTACAAAGCTCAAGTGTAAGTGTATTAAAGATCTCTATATTAAACCAGATACACTGAAACAATTAGATGAGAAATTAGGGAAAACCTTAGAACACATAGGCACATTAGAAAATTTTCAGAACAAAACACCACTGGCTCAAGCCCTAAGGTCAAAGATGAACAAATGGGACTTAATGCGATTGCAAAGTTTCTGTAAGGCTAAGGATATTGTCAAGAAAACAAAACAGCAGCCAACAGTATGGGAAAAGATCTTTACCAACTCCACATCAGATAGAGGCCTAATATCCAAGGTATACAAAGAACTCAAAAAGCTAGACACCAGAGAATCAAATAACCCTATTAAAAATGGGGTACAGAGCTAAACAAAACGTTCTCAGCTGAGGAATATCAAATGGCTGAGAAATATCTGAGGAAGTGCTCAACATCCTTAGCCATCAGGGAAATGCAAATCAAAACAACCCTGAGATTCCACCTCACACCAGTGAGATTGGTCAAGATCCAAAACTCAGATGACAACAGATGCTGGGGAGGTTGCGAAGAAAGAAGAACACTTCTCCACTGTTGGTGGGGTTGCAAACTGACACAACCACTCTGGAAATCTGTCTGGCGATACCTTAGAAAATTGGTCATTGTACTACCTGAAGACCCAGCTATTCCACTTCTGGGAATATACTCCAGATACACATTAGTACACAACAAAGATATATGCACCACAATGTTTATATCAGCTCTATTTATAATAGCCAGAAGTTCGAAAGAACCCAGATGTCTTTCATAAGGTGAGTGGATACAAAAATTGTGGTACATTTACACAATGGAGTACTACTCAGCTATGAGAAAAAATGACTTAACACATTTTTAAGAAAATGGATACATCTAGAGAATATCATCCTGAGTGAGATAACCCAGTCACAAAAGAACAGACATAATATGCAGTCACTGATAATTGGATACTAACCCCAGAAAGCTCAGAACATCCCAGAAACAACTCACAGACTGTATGAAGTTCAAGAAAAAACAAAGGACAAAGAAAAATAAAAAAGAAAATGAAAAACCATTATGCTTAATCTTTGCACACCAAGAAAACTGACTAATTCCGAGTTACATACTGTTTTACATGTACTTTATGCTCATTGTAACTATTAAAATTTTAATGCACACTATCAAACCTTTAAAAATCCAAGTATTGACAAAAATATATTGTATACTTTTATGCAAAAATGCTTAAAATCTGTATATTTATCTTCGTTTTTTAAAATAAAGTTGTTCAACTTTAAAAAAAAAAGAGAGAGAGAGATTTGCCTTGGTCATGGTGTCTCCTCATAGGAATGAAACCATTCATATAGAACCCCAAAAACCGTAAAAGGCTGTTTGAAATAAATACTGCCTTAAGGGAGAGCACAGATCAGAAAACATAGGTGATACTATCTAATAGTTCAAGTAAGGGGTGAGTTGATTCGGAGCATTATTGAACTGGAGAAGGTTAAACCTAATGAACTATATTTTTCATTGGATATTCTTGATATTTCTATCTCAGGTATTATCCTTTTTTCCCTAATCCCATCCTCTTACACTCCCATTGCCTCCATGAAGGTGCTCCCTTTCCCAACCTCCATCTCTCACCTCAGCACCTTGGCATTCCCCTACACTAAAAAAAGAAGCCTTTCATGGACCAAAGGCGTTTCATCACATTGATGCCAGAGAATGCTATCCTCTGCTGCATATGCACCTGTAGCCATGGGTCTCTCCATAAGTGTGTTTAGTGTGTGGGAGCTGTGGTGTGTTTGGATAGTTGATAATTTTGCTCTTCCCATGAGGTTTCAAACCCTTTCAGCTCCTTTAGTTCTTTCTCTAGCTCCATCATTGAGGTCCTTGTGTTCACTCAAATGGTTAGCTGCAAGCATCCTCCTCTGTATCAGTTTAGCTCTGGCACAGCCTCTGAGGAGGCATCCATATCAGGTTCCTGCCAGGAAGTTCTACTTGGCATCAGCAATAGTGTTTGGTTTTAGTGAATGCTAATGGGGTGGATCCCAAGGTGAGGCTGTCTCTGATGATCTTTCTCCAATTCTTGCTCCTCTATTTGTCCCATTATTTCCTCCCATGAGTGTTTTGTTCTCCCTTCTAAAAATGACTGAGGCATCCACATTCTGGCCTTCCTTCTCTTTGAGCTTCATAATTTCTGTGAATTGTTTTTTGGGTATTCCAAGGTTTTGGTGCTAGTATCCACTTATGAATGAGTACATACCATGAGTGTTCTTTTGTGACTGGGTTACCTCATTCAGTAACTTCAAGTTTCATCCATTTGTCTAGGAATGATAGTTCTTAAACACTTTACCCTCTCAACCAGAGGTCATGGAAAAGATGGGACAAGAGGATGGCGAAGTAGACCTGTTTTAAAAGTTTTTGGGGGGGAACTCTCATCTGTGTTTTCTGGAAATCAGTAGTTCAGTTGACAGGTTAATAGGTGATGGCAGTTTGATCCATTTGCAGGCACTTCACAGATGCACCAGCAGTCCAATTTGGTAGAACTGTGTTATCAACAGCAGTGATATGACAGATCAGAAACAGCCAGCTCTCAGTCTAGGCTTTAGTCAGCCAGAGGTAACCTAAGGTATACCAGGGAAGTTTATATGTATGTATATATATATATATATATAAATACATATACCATACACACACACACACACACACACACACACAAATATATATATATATATATATATATATATATATATATATATATATATGGAGTTCTGAGAAATGTAGCCAAACCACATAATTTAAGCTGGACCAATACATCCTTTATCACATGTCCTTCCACATGCTTACTCTAGCAGAAAATCCTTTCTCCTGTGTCTGCTTCAGAGAAACGTTCCTTTAGGAGTCTGCTTTAGCCTTTCATGCCTGTGTCCACTTTAACAAAAAGTTCCCTCTCGTGTTCAGCCCAGCACAATACCCTCAAACTGACTTTCCAAAGATTTCTTAAGTTTCCACTTCCAAGTGGTCTAAAAAAGCCATATGGAAATCTACCATTTTAAGCCAATTAAAAATCCTTTTTGACACTTAGCTGAGAGATATTAATGAGAAGATAATGCTATTTCTAAAGGCCGTGGATTATCAGGCCAAAATCCCAGTGCCAGGTATAAGTTACATTCTTATGGCTTATTTTCATGGAGGATCAGAGGGTCCGAAAGTTGGGTTCTAAAGAGGGTCCTTTTGGTTGCCACCAGAAGCAGTTGACACAACCATACTTTTGAAGATGCCATAGAAAATTTATGGATATAAATCTGAGCAGAGCTGGAAAGTTCCTCCTGATTGTTTTACTTTCCTAGGGCTGAAGGTAGAATACAGGTTGCTAGGCAGAAAAACCTTCAGTAATATTGTTTATCTGAAAACACTATAATTAAACAGGTCTGGAAGCACCTAGCATTATAAGTTTTATGTCTGGTATTTTAAAATAATCTGTGTGTGAAATTATTTTAAAAAATCAGTAAAATATTACAGTAAGAAGTACATTAAGATTACTTCATGGCTGAGGAGGTTTTGAGTTTTTAACTAAAGATATAGATTCAAAACGAATTCCAAGTATATGTGCTCATGCTTACATATACATGCTACATGTTACCTAGAAAAATCCCACTGCACAAACTGTGGTGAATCTAGAAACTTATGTCTGCTAAAGGTGCTGATAATAATGTCTATTGAATACTCAGCTCTAACCAGGATATTTATGCCCTCTTCTCTAAGGCATAAGGATCTCCACAGAAGAGACTGAAAACAGAACATAAGAGACAGAAAAGGGGAAAAAGGGTGTTGAACACAGGGGTATTAACTTGCTTGAATCAGTTGTGCGTATGACTTGGACTGTAATCAATCAATCAATAAATAAGAGACCTATGAGGGACATATATGATCATATTCTATTCTGCTATCTGCTGGTAGGCTTAGAAAGAGTGAAAGTCATTGTCTTCAGTTTTATGCATGAGTTATCATGTTTCAATGATTAGTCAGAAGGGTACATGCAAATGAATAAATTCAGTGAGTCTCAAGATCAAACTAAAGACAATGTGTGATATAGAAACTCACTCTGAAGGAGAATTTGGGTTGACAGGGATGGGAAAAACAAAGGAGGGTAGAGGGTGAGAATAATAAGAATGTATTTTATGCATACATGAAATTGTTAAGAAAATTAATGTTATATTAAAATAAACTCTTTAATATCTAAAATATGTATAGTCACATATTTTTAATCTAAATTGTTTATTAAATAAGAAACTTAAATTAAATTATCCTCACCATTTCAATGTAATCCAAATATAGTAATTCAAAATATTCTCTTTTTAATTCAAAATATTCTATTAAGCCAAGGAAGAATTTGCATAAAATAATTTTTATATAAACTAATCATGAATAATGACTATGATTATTTATATGAGTGGGACATACAATTGTTTTAGGCTATAATTCAAATAATATAAATATATTTACTTATTACCCATGTAATAGGATCTAGATAACTGAAATTCTCATTTATAGGGTCACTGCAGCAAGAGGAAATTATTTATATTACATTCCTCATCATAGAATGGGTGTAATTTTCAATATCCTTGAAAAGTTTCTGTAAGGCAAAGAACACTATCAATAGAAAAAAACAGCAGCCCACAAATTGGGAAAAGATTTTTACCAATCCTATATCCAATAGCAGGCTAATGTTGTCATAATTATTAAATAGTTGCTTAATATTTACCGGCCCCTGCCTTCTCACCTCACAGATGCCGCTCTAGCTCTAGTCAGAGTCTAGCACTAGACTATCATGTGGCCCCCAAACCACTTGGTATTCCAGGCTGCCTCTAATATTCTGAAGCAGTTTACTCTATCAGCCCTGCTGCTCCTGTTCCAGGTGAATACACCTGCTCTGGCATTTTCCTTCCCTCCACTGCCCTGTACAAACATAACTCCATAGCCCGGTAACTTATTAAACAGGTGTTTATATTACAGTCTCAATCCACAAATCCTCTATACAATAAGCTTACAACCAATGTACAAAAATATAAACTGCCCTTCTATATGAGCTAAATAAATCTATAGAAAACCTTAGAAACAATGACATCATCAAGCTAGAGATGCACCTAGAGAAATATACACATCAGCTTCCATCTTTGTTTCTCCTGGAATCTCCTCCTCCCCTCCTATTTCCTAGCCTTTTCCCTTCCTATCTCTCTACTGTCCAATCATGTATCACCTTAACATCAACCCACAGGCTAATATTCAAAATTCACAAAGAACTCAATAAGTTATACTACAGAAAAACAAATAACCCTGTTAAAAATGTTGAATAGAGAGATAAACAGAGAATTCTCAACCAAGGAACCATTAATGGCACCTAAAAAAATGTTTAGCATCATTGGTCATCAGGGAAATGCAAATCACAAGGACCTGGAGATTCCATCTCACACCAATCAGAATGGTTAAGCTCAAAAACACAGTGACAGCAGATGTAGGTGGGGATGTGGAGAAAAAGGAACTCTCCTCCAATGCAAGTAAGATTGCAAGCTGGTAAAACCACTGAGCAAATTGGAAATAGTTCTACCTGAAGACCCACATATATCACTACTGGACAATGTTCCAACATATACCAAGGACACATGCTTCACTATGTTCATAGCATCCTTACTTATAATAGGCAGAAGCTGGAAATAACACAAATGCCCCTCAACAGAGGAATGGATACAGAAAATGTGGTACTTTTATACAATGGAATACTACACAGTGATGAAAAACAACAACTTTTTGAAATTCACAGGCAAATGGATAAAAACTAGAAAATATCATCTTGAATGAGGTAACCCAGAAACAAAAGAACAAACATGGTATGTACTCACTGATAAGTGGATATTAGGTCAAAGCTCACAGTGCCCATGACACAACTCACAGATTATATGGAGCTTAGAAGGAAGAAAAACCAGGGTAGGACATCTTCAGTTCTCCATTGAGGAGGGAACAGGATGATTGCAGGAGGTGGTGGGGGAGGGGCACCTTGGAGGAAGAGAGGACTAGGAAAAATTAAGGAGAGAAGTATTAGGTACTTGAGGGAATGGGACAGATGTACAGAGGGTCAGGAAATCAAATAAAATATGTAATGAAGAGGAGAAATGAAAAACTGGAAATACCTACTAGAGGGTTCCAGACCAGAAAAATGAGAGGATCCCAGGACCCAACGGGATTTCTTCAGCCGAAATGCTAAGAGAAGGGGGAGATAGAATCTGTAAAGGCCATCTCCAGTAGATAGGCACAACCCCTTGTCCAGGGATGGGATCACCCACCCATCTCAAGCTTTTTAACTCAGAAATATTCTTGTCCAAATGAAAAACAGGGGCAAAAATGGTTCAGAGACTGAAGGATGTGCCATCCAGGGAATACCCTACCTGGCGATCCATCCTGCTTGCAGACACCAAACTGGACACTGTTGCCCTTGCCAAGAGTCACTTTCTGACAAGAACCTGGTGTGGATGTTTCTTGGGAGATCTGTCCAGTAACTGACCAATGAGTAGATGAGGATACTTGGAGTCAACTATCAGATTGAGCTTAGGGACTCTGGCAGGAAGCTGGCAAAAGGAATGGAGAAACAGGAGGATTGTCATAGGAATCCTTAGGAAGAACAAGGTCAGCTGCCCAGACCACCCAGTGCTCACAGGGATGAGACTAAAAACCAAGGAGTACAGGGAGGGGTCCATGGCTCCAGCTGCATATATAGCAATGGGTGCACTTGCCTGACAACAAAAGGAGGGGAGTCCCTGGGTCCTGTGAAGATTTGATGCCCCAGCTTAGGGGGATGCTGGAGGAGTGGGCCAGGAGAGAAAGGTAGGTGGAAAGGTAAAGGGGAGGGGGAAAGGATGAATAGGGGAAGGTAGGGTTGTGGAGGGGTAACCAAAAAGCAGATATAATTTGGGATATAAACAAATGGAATGATTAATAAATAAAAAATAAATTTTAAAAAAGAAAAACATCAGTGTGATTTCTAAAATTCTCTTAGGATTCAGTTTTAACTAATGAAAACATGGTTGAAAAATTACTTCACTTTTTAAAAATTTTTCAATTTTTTAACATTGACATTATATTTTCTGAATTTTCACCTCTGAGCCTAGACCGTGTACCCCAAGAGACCAACCAGGAACTTACTCAAAAGTAATTACATTAGGGTTTCTTTATGATAAACTCAAGCTTGGGCTCATCCACCTCTGAGTGTTTGCTGAAGAAGCCCCAAATCCTTACTGGGACACGGTTTTATAGGAAATGGGAGTGTGTGTGTGGGTGTCCAGCCTGGCAAGTATTAAATAGAATAACTTGAAAGCCTGCAGGCAAATGCTCTAAAGCAAGACTATGAACAATCACAAACAGTCTGAAAGTACATCTAACAATTCAGATGAATCTTTGGCTGGAAGTAGCTAGGGTGTAACTCTTGGTACGGACCAAGGACAAGCCATGGAGTCCTTCTTGGGTCTTGGCATAGTTTACGTTTTGCTGCAGGTCAAGTTCTCAGTATTTTTTTTTTTTTTTTTTTTTTAAAGAAAAGTGAATCAGATATGTATATTCTTTTTTTTTTAAACGATTTTATTTTTCAAAACAAAGATAGATGTAAAGATTTTAAACATTTTTTGCTTAAAATTATACATTTTTGTCAGTACTGTTTTTTCAGACATTAAAATAAATTTTACATAAAACCATGTGAATATGTTTTTTAGTCGGTACTTGATTTTTTTCAAGGGCTTGACAGTATGCATTGAAAACGTACTAGTTGCAATAAGCGTAAAGTACATGCAAAACAAAACGCAACATGGAAATAGTCAAAGTCTTCTTGTTTTGTGAATATATGTATAGTTTTTGTTTTCTTTATTTCTTGGACTTCATACAGTCTGTGAGTTGTTTCTGGGGGAGTGCAAGCCTCTGGGGTTAGCATCCCACTATCAGTGACTGCATATTATGTCTGTTCTTTTGTGACTGGGTTATCTCACTCAGGATGATCTTCTCTAGATGCAGCCATTTTCTTAAGAATTTGGTTAAGTCATTGTTTCTGGTGGCTGAGTAGTATTCCATTGTGTATATGTACCACAATTTTTGTATCCATTCGTCTTCTGAAGGACATCTGGGTTCCTTCCAGCTTCTGGCTATTATAAATAGAGCCGCTATGAACATTGTGGTGCATATATCTTTGTTGTGTATTAAAGTGTCTCTGGGGTATATGCCCAGAAGTGGAATAGCTGGGTCTTCAGGTAGTACTATATCCAATTTTCTGAGGTATCGCCAGACCGATTTCCAGAGTGGTTGTATTAGCTTGCAACCCCACCAACAGTGGAGAAGTGTTCCTATTTCTCCACAGCCTCGCCAGCATCTGCTGTCATCTGAGTTTTGGATCTTGGCCAATCTGACTGGAGTGAGGTGGAATCTTAGGGTTGTTTTGATTTGCATTTCCCTGATGGCTAAGGATGTCGAGCACTTCCTCAGATGTTTTTCGGCCATTCGGAGTTCCTCAACTGAAAAAGATTTGTTTAGCTCTGTACCCCATTTTTTTAATAGGGTTATTTGATTCTCTGGTGTCGAGCTTTTTGAGTTCCTTGTACACCTTAGATATTAGGCCTCTATCTGATGTGGTGTTGGTAAAGATCTTTTCCCATTCTGTTGGTTGCCGTTTTGTTTTCTTGACGATGTCCTTAGCCTTACAGAAACTTTGCAATCTCATTAAGTCCCATTTGTTAATCTTTGACCTTAGAGCTTGAGCCATTGGTGTTTTGTTTAGGAAATTTTCTCCTGTGCCTATGTGTTCTAAGGTTTTCCCTACTTTCTCATCTAATAATTCCAGTGTATCAGGTTTAATGTGGAGATCTTTAATCCACTTACACTTGAGCTTTGTACAAGGAGATAAGAAAGGGTCTATTTTCATTCTTTTGCATGTTGAGTGCCAGTTGGACCAGCACCATTTGTTGAATAGGCTGTCCTTTTTCCATTGAATGTTTACTGCTCCTTTGTCAAAAATCAGGTGACCATATACATGAGGGCTCATTTCTGAATCTTCTATTCTATTCCATTGATCCACTTGCCTATTTCTGTACCAGTACCATGCAGTTTTCAGCACAATTGCCTTGTAATATAGCTTGAGGTCAGGGATACTGATTCCCGCTGATGTTTTTTTGTTGTTGAGGATGGTTTTCGCTATTCTAGGTCTTTTGTTATTCCAGATGAAATTGCACATTGATCTTTCCAATTCCATGAAGAACTGGGTTGGAATTTTGATGGGGATTGCATTGAATCTGTAGATTGCTTTTGGTAGGATGGCCATTTTTAAGATGTTGATCTTTCCAATCCATGAGCATGGGAGATCTTTCCATTTTCTGAGATGCTCCTCAATTTCTTTCTTCAGAGGTTTGAAGTTCTTGTCATACAGGTCCTTCACTTCCTTAGTTAGAGTCACACCAAGGTATTTCATAGTTTTTGTAACTATTGTGAAGGGTACCTTTTCCCCAATTTCTTTCTCCACATGTTTGTTTTTTGAGTATAGGAATGCTACTGATTTGTTTGAGTTAATTTTGTATCCGGCCACTTTGCTGAACTTGTTTATCAGCTGTAGGAGTTCTCTGGTGGAATTTTTGGGGTCACTCAAGTACACTATCATGTTATCGGCAAAGAGTGATGTTTTTATCTCTTCCTTTCCGATTTGTATCCCCTTGATCTCCTTTTGCTGTCTAATTGCTCCAGCCAGGACTTCCAGTACTATGTTGAATAGGTAGGGAGAGAGTGGGCAGCCTTGTCGAGTCCCTGATTTTAGTGGGATTGCTTCAAGTTTCTCGCCATTAAGTTTGATGTTGGCTGTTGGTTTGCTGTATATTGCTTTTATTATGTTTAAATATGGGCCTTGGATTCCTGTTCTTTCCAGGACTTTTAACATGAAGGGGTGTTGGATTTTGTCGAATGCTTTCTCAGCGTCTAGTGAGATGACCATGTGATTTTGGTCTTTAAGTTTGTTTATATAGTGGATTACATTGATGGATTTCCTTATGTTAAACCATCCCTGCATCCCAGGGATGAAGCCTACTTGGTCATGATGAATGATGGTTTTGATGTGTTCTTGGATTCGGTTTGCAAGGATTTTGTTGAGTATTTTTGCATCAATGTTCATAAGTGAGATTGGTCTGAAGTTCTCTTTCCTTGTAGGGTCTTTGTGTGGCTTAGGTACGAGGGTTATCGTAGCCTCAAAAAATGAGTTGGGTAATATTCCATCTGATTCTATCTTTTGGAATAGCTTGGTGAATATTGGTGTTATATCCCCAATAAATGTCTGATAAAATTCTGCACTGAACCCGTCTGGACCTGGGCTTTTTTTGGTTGGGAGGCTTTTGATGACTTCTTCTATTTCTTTAGGTGTTATAGGGTTATTTAGATGGTTTACTTGGTCCTGGTTCAACTTTGGTACCTTGTATCTGTCTAGGAATTCGTCCATTTCCTCCAGATTTTCCAATTTTGTGGAGTATAAGTTTTTGTAGTAGTATCTGATGATTTCTTGAATTTCCTTAGTTTCAGTTGTTATGTCACCACTTTCCTTTCTGATTTTGTTAATTTGGATACTCTCTCTTTGCCCTTTAGTTAGTCTGGCTAGGGGTTTATCAATCTTGTTGATTTTCTCAAAGAACCAACTCTTTGTTTTGTTGATTTTTTCAATGGTTTTTTTTGTTTCTATTTGGTCTATTTCTGCCCTAATTTTGATTATTTCTTGCTGTCTACTCTTTTTGGGTAAATCTGCTTCCTTTTGTTCTAGGGCTTTTAGCTGTGCTGTCAGGTTGCTGATGTGAGCTCTCTCCAGTTTCTTCTTGGAAGCACTTAGAGCAATGAGTTTTCCTCTCAATACTGCTTTCATTGCATCCCATAGGTTTGGGTATGTTGTGTTTTCGTTTTCGTTGAATTCTAGAAAATCCTTAATTTCTTTCTTTATTTCTTCTTTGACCCTGCTATCCTTTAGCAGAGTGTTGTTTAGTTTCCATGTGTATGTGGGCATTTTGTTGTCTTTGTTGTTGTTAAAGACCAGCCGTAGACCATGGTGATCTGAGAGGATGCATGGGAGTATTTCAATCTTCTTATATCGATGAAGGCTCGTTCTGTGTCCAATTATGTGGTCAATTTTCGAGAAGGTGCCATGGGGTGGTGAGAAGAAGGTGTATTCTTTTACTTTAGGATAGTATGTTCTGTATATATCTATTAATTCCAGTTGGTTCAAAGTCTCTGCTAGTTTTGCAGTGTCCTTGTTCAGTTTTTGTTTCCCTGATCTGTCCATTGGTGAGAGTGGGGTGTTAAAGTCTCCCACTATTATTGTGTGGGGTGAAATGTATTTTCTGAGCTTTAGTAGAGTTTCTTTTATGAATGTGGGTGATTTTTTATTTGGAGCATATATGTTAAGGATTGAGAGTTCCTCCTGACAGATTTCCCCGGTAATGAGTAAAAAGTGTCCTTCTTTATCTTTTTTGATAACTTTTGGTTGGAAATTTACTTTATTCGATATTAGAATAGCCACTCCAGCTTTCTTCTTGGAGCTGTTTGCTTGGAAGTTTTTTTCCCACCCTTTTACTGTGAGATAGTGTCTGTCTCTGTCTCTGAGATGAGTTTCCTGTATGCAGCAAAAGGCTGGATTTTGTTTATGTATCCAGTCTGATAGTCTGTGTCTCTTTATTGGGGAGTTGAGCCCATTTATGTTAATAGATATCAAGGAATAATTGTTTCTGTATCCTGCCATTTTTGCTTTTTTGGGTTGAGTTGTGTCCATGTTTTTTTTCTTTTTTTAGTTTTCTTGTTTAGGAGTTTTCTTGTTTTTACTAGGCTGTATTTTCCCTCCTTGTATTGGGTTTTCCACCTGTAATTCGTTGTAGTGCTGGGTTTGTGGTCATATATTGTGTGAATTTTGATTTGTCTTGAAATATCTTTGTCTCTCCATCGATGGTGATTGATAGTTTTGCTGGGTATAGCAGCTTGGGCTGGCACTTGTGCTCTCTTAAGGAGTGCATGATGTCTGTCCAGGCTCTTCTAGCTTTCATAGTCTCTGCTGAGAAATCGGGTGTGAGTCTGATTGGTCTGCCTTTATAAGTTACCTGACCTTTTTCCCTTACTGCTTTTAGTATTCTTTCTTTACTTTGGGCACTTGATGTTTTTACTATTATGTGTCGGGAGGTATTTCTTTTCTGGTCCAACCTATTTGGAGTTCTGAAGGCTTCTTTTATGCTCGTGGTCATCTCATTCTTGAGGGTAGGGAAGTTTTCTTCTATGATTTTGTTGAAGATATTTACTGTGCCTCTTAGTTGATACTCTTCTCCCTCTTCTATTCCTATTATCCTTAGGTTCGGTCTTCTCATTGTGTCTTGTATTTCCTGGACATTTTGGGTTAGGAGCTTTTTGTTTTTTGCATCTTCTCTGGCTGTTTTGTCTATGTTTGCAATGTTGTCTTCTGCCCCCGAGATTCTCTCCTCGATCTCTTGTAATCTGTTGGAAATGCTTGCTTCTGTGACTCCTGATTTCTTTTTTTGGTGTTCTGACTCTAGGGTTATCTCTTTTAGCGTTTTTTTTATTGTGTCAATTTCTGTTTTAATTTCCCTCTTCCATTCCTTTATTTCCTTGGTTCTGTTTTTGTCTCGTTCTTTGAGTTCTTTGAGTGTTTTTCTTGTTTCTTCTTTAAAAGCTTCTGAATCTTTTTGCTTTTCCTCCCTTTCTTGTTTAAGTAACTCTATCAGCGTCTTGTGGCATGTTTTCAGGTCTGTGTCTTCTTTCTCTGGAGTGTTTGGAATTCCTATGTTTGCTACTATCGGAGAGCTGGGTTCTGGTGTTGCTAGATTGTCTTGGTTTCCTTGGGATATACTCTTTCTCTTTCCTCTTGCCATTTTGTTGTCAGTGATATGTTCTTGCCTTTCCCTTGTATCTGGTCTGTGTCCCTGGTACACTTTCCGTGTGCATTCCTCAGAGATCTCTCTACCCAGGTTCCGGGTGGCATCTGGGCCAGGCTCTGCTCTGTGTACTGAAGTCACCTCTGGGTGGGAACAGATGTTCCTAAGATTTGTTCCTGGTCACAGTAGCTCAGCCTGTACGAGCCGCCTTTCCGGCTGGTGGTTGGGCCAGGCTCTGCTCTGCGACCTGAAGTCGTCTCTGGGTGGGAACAGAAGTTCCTAAGATCTGTTCATGGTTACTGGATCAGGGAGGACAGGGCAGGTCAGGGCAGGGGGTGCCCTTTCCGTGTGCACTCAGCAGAGATCCCTCTGCTCCCCCGCAGCCTAGGTCTCCCACTCACCAGTTGCTCAGCCTGTACGAGCCGCCTTTCTGGCTGGAGCCGCCTTTCCGGCTGGTGGTTGGGCCAGGCTCTTGTATTTTTTTTTTTTAAAGATGGAATTCTGTTCCAAGATGAAGTAGGTTTTGTCTCACCACAATTTTCAGCTATTTTTTTGTAAGTATCCTCTTCATATCTCCCATCATTGCCATGCCCCTGTCTTAGCACAGGTCTTGATTATCATTCTTCATGTATATCTGTAATTACATTTTCCATGTGTGCAGCCTAGCATCTTTTTCTCCTTTAAGCTTTCCTGATCCATTGCATACTTACTAACTCAATTAACACACTTTAGTATCCAGAGACATTTTCAGCTTGACACATGCAGCTTTTATAAATTAAACTTGTTCTTTGACAGTATCATGAATATATAAAATGATTTCTAATTGCACTCACTCTTCAATATGCAGACCTTTAACGAATTCATTCCAACACCTTCATGTCTAATAGTCTTATTCAAATAAACAAATGATGGTGTTGTTTACCTCAGCTTTGGACTCAAATAGTCTGAGGTACTTCTCTCTTGTGAGAAAATTTCAGCATTTAAAATACCTATGATTCCTGCTTGAACTCTTTTCAAAGCAAACTGGCATTCCAATTTTCATCTGCCTTTGAATGGACTCTTCCACCTCAGAAACACTGGATTCTCTTTTCTTTCTTGTTGAAATGGCTTTTGAATGAAAATAATATGTCAGCAGTCTTACTGCAAAAGCATCAGATTGTTCTAAAGAAACACAAACATAATTTGAAATAAATTCACTCATGAACAAAAATGTCATAAAATCTTCTATTCATAATTAAAGTATTCAACTTTCCTTCCACAATTCAGTGCAGTATCTGACTAGATACTATAAATTATGTGTCTGTATCCAGAAAATATATGTTGGTTTATGAAATATGACAATATGTATTCTGCTCTGGAAGATTCACACTTGGTTTCCTAATATGCAAACTGCTTTTGATAGTCTCACATGTGGACCTAACATTTTATGAACAAAGAGCTTATTTTAGAGTCATGAGTAAATGTTGAAAAGAGTCTACAAATATTAAAAGAAATGACCCTGCAATTAGAAAGTATTTGAAATATTAAAACAAGAATATAGTTTGAATTATCCAAAGAAAATATTTTAATGCCCTTCTTATACTTATTCACATTTCCTGTAATTCAATTAAACAGTGCATAAACAACAGAGTGTTTACTGATAGTTCAGCAGATAAGTGTTAAAGAATAAACGTACAGAGAAAACTCGGATAAGTCATTCTTTTCTGTGATTAAAACTACAGCATGGATAAGATGATGAGATGTTTCCTATCTTTGGTCAGTTATCCTAGCAAAGGGGATGAGCTTCACCCTTTCATATGGCATTATGCAACACATTTATTGATATGCTACCCATATGATTAGCATGGATGAGAGGGACAGGCGGAAAGAAACTGTGAGAAGCTTCAGAACTATGCAAAGCCCAGCAGCCAATGACCTGAGCGAAAGAAGCATTTAGTCCCACAAAAGCAAAAAGCTGAACTCCTTCAACAATCATGTTATCATGTGTTTCCAGCTGTAGGATGAACCCAGACTATCCTCTTGACTTCAGACTTGTGGAAGTTGAAGCAAAATATCCAGTCAAGAAGGACCTATGTTTGGAGCCTACAGGGCATTTAAATGACAGTTGTGGGTGGCTCTTGAAAACTCAGTTTTGAGAAACTGTTATGTAGCCATTGAGAACCAATAAGCCAATGTTTCAATGTATTTGGCAGAGTAAAATTTTTTGAAGGATTAAAAAAAAAAAAAGCACAAAGCCAAAATGGCTTATCTGTAAACTGATTGGTAATTCATTAATGCCTGTGAGGGCTCCACAGAATCTCTTAGAAAGTATCACCAAAATAGGAAATGAGAACATTTCTTTTTTGGGTTAAAATCAGACCAGGGTATATGTCCTGCTTTGTGAGAGAAATGAAAATCAATTGATAAAATTTCTACCTTATATCCATCTGTAAGATATTTTCTTAATGAATGATTGAATGGTGAATGCCCAGCCCATTGTTGGTGGTGCTGCTCCTGGGTTGAAGGTCCTGGGTTCTATAATAAGGAAACTAAGAATAGCCATGGGAAGAGGCCAGAAAGCAAAACTTCCCCATGGCCCTTTGCATCAGCTCCTGCCTCCACGTTTCAGCCATGTTTTAATTCAATAATAAACAGTATTTGTAAGTGTAAACCAAATAAACTCATTCCTCCCCAACTTGCCTTTTGGTCCTTGTGTTTTATCATAGAAATAGAAAACTGAAGAAAGACTGTTGATACCAGGATAATGGGATATGGCTGTTACAGACCTGACCATGTTGGTTTAGGAATGCTTGTAGAAGAGATTTGGAACTTCCAGATAGAAAATTATTGAGTGTGGAAAGCTAAGTGAATTGTTCGGTTGGAGCTTGGAGGTTAAAATTTTTATGGTAGACAACAGAGGCCTAGGTTTTGAAGTTTCAGAGTGAACTTGACTCTCTTCAGGGCATTTTGTGTGAAGGATATTTATTAGGCAAGAAAGAAGAACCAACTTTGATTAACAGGATACCAGAATTGCTGATGTGAAATATTTGCTTGACTGGGACACTCAACTGACCAGCTGGACCTAAGAAATTAGTTGAGATTAAAGAGAGCAGCATTATTTTTGTTGGGGGTCTTCCTGAAAAATGTTTCCTGAAAGCACACAAAATCTGGGTACCAGATGCACTCAGGGTAATGTCGAGGCTGACAGCGAAATGTGGTAGTATAATTATCACCAAGATGATAATGGTTGTCAGTGCAGGAAGGGGACAAGGAGAGTAGCTGGGGCTTGGCACTGCAAGAGGCCAATAGAGGTCTTTGGTGGAGGTCCAGCCTCAGGAGCAGATGAAGGTCCAGGATTGAAGGAGTCATGCAAAGAAGTTGATGCTTAGCACCATGAAGAGTGCCTATAAATGAGGGAGTTAGAGGAAACACTGAAGGAGCTGAAAGGGTTTGAACACCATGGGAAGAACAACGTTATCAATGAACCAGGACCAAATCTCCCAGGGACTAAAACACCAACCAATGAGCACACATGGAGAGATCCATGGCTCCAGTAGTATATGTAGCAGAGGATGGCATTGTCTGGCATTAATGGGAGGAGAGGCCTTTGGTCCAATGAAGGCTCCTTTTCTCAGTGTAGGAGAATGCCAAGGTGCAGAGGTAAGAGAGGGTGGTTGGGAGGAGCAAGGGGAGGGGGAAGGGAGTGGGAGGAAACAGGATAACATTTGAAATGTAAATACAGAGAATATCCAATGAAATGAAAAAAAAAGAACTTTAGTCAAAGTGCAGGCCATTTTCAGAAGTCCCCAGAGGTTTGGAGATGCCAGTGCCATGGGATGACCAACAAGAGCACCAGCAGCAGAGTGAAGCAAGCTTGATCCTAAAAGAGACCATGCTTGTGCTGCAGAGCAAGAGCCAGAAAACTGAATGAAGCACATTACAGGAGCCCAGGAGATGAATCAATAAATCCCAGATATTGGACACTAGATTATTTATACTTTTGGGCTCTTTTCTCTTGAAGAAATAAAGTATTTATTTTGTTATTATTTTTTTTTAATTTACAGCAGCGCATAGTTCTTAAAGACAAATTAAAATGAAGTAGAAAGACTGAATTTTAAGAGCTTAATTTTGTTTTTGTTTTGAACAATATTATGGAAATATTGGGTTTTTCAAGAAAATAATATTTAAGGTGTTGAATTTTAAACGCTGTGGTACTTTTAAAATCAGAAAAGTGTTTTATGTAGTGGATGTTGGTGTTAATATGTGCTCTTAGTGATAAAGAGAAAGGAAATACATGGCTTAGCTGTGATATGCTTTTATACCAAGTTGGCAAGGGGTCAATTGTTTTGCCTAGTTGAATCAACTTGACACAACTAGAGTCATCTGAAAGGAGGGAGCCTCAATTGAGAAAAGGTCTCCATAGGACACAGCTGTAAAGGATATTCTTAATTAACATATATCAAACTGACAAACACATTATAGTAGCCTGGGCTGGCATTTGTGTTTTCATAGGTTCTGTAAAATGTCTGTCCAAGTTATTCGAGTTTCATAGCTTCTTTTGAGAAGTCTGGTGCAATTCTGATTGGTCTGCCTTTATATGGTACTTGTCCTTTTTCCCTTACAGCTTTTGGTATCTCTGTGCTCACTTTTAAAAAAGCACATTATAAAATTAAAAGACTAATTTCATAGAGTAATTATAACATATGTAATAAGAACAGTAAAGTGAGAACTTTACAATGATTTTAAAAACTTTGAGAGACATTAATTATTGCAAATTAAAATATGCCCCTTGAACTCTAAGATAGTCACTGGTGTAAAATGAAAACATGTGTTTCACAATGTTAAAGAAAGCCGTTTTAATGGTGAAAAGCTAATACAAAATGCAATTAAACCTAACTTTCCAAAGAAAAACTGATATTAGAATATTTAGAATAACCTATCTGTCATCATTGCTTAAATACAGTCACATAATGGGAAACATTAGAAAATCTATCTTTTTATATATGCTTCAATTACCTCAACCTTTTAAATTTTTCTTTAAATATCACTTTAGGATAGAGTTATTCACTTCATATTGTACTGGGAAACACAAAGAATCTACTCTTGATCTATTGAAACCACCACAAATTTATTTTATAGTAAATATTTTATGAAGGAAACATAATCTAGGGTATGTAATTGAATTTTATGAGGATATATTATGTTGTTTAAGATGGATTTCGCTATTCTAGGTCTTTTGTTATTTTAGATGAAATTGCACATTGATCTTTCCAACTCAATGAAAAACTAGGTTGGAATTTTGATGGGGATTGCATTGAATCTGTAGATTGCTTTTGGTAGGATGGCCATTTTTAAAATGTTGATCTTTCCAATCCATGAGCATGGGAGCTCTTTACATTTTCTGAGATCGTCCTCGATTTCATTCTTTAGAGGTTTGAAGTTCTTGTCATACAGGTCCTTCACTTGCTTAGTTAGAGTCACACCAAGGTATTTCATAATTTTTGTGACTATCATGAAGTGTATCTTTTCCCTAATTTCTTTCTCATCATGTTTGTCCTTTGAATATAGGAAGGCTACTGATTTGTTTGAGTTAATTTTGTATCCAGCCACTTTGCTGAATTTGTTTATCAGCTGTAGGAGTTCTCTGGTGGAATTTGTTGGGTTGCTTAAGTACACTATCATGTCATCTGCAAAGAGTGATGTTTTTACTTCTTCCTTTCTGATTTGTATCCCCTTGATCTACTTTTGCTGTCTAATTGCTCCAGCCAGGACTTCCAGTACTATGTTGAATAGGTAGTGGGAGAGTGGGCAGCCTTGTTGAGTCTCTGATTTTAGTAGGATTGCTTCAAGTTTTCCACCATTAAGTTTGATGTTGGCTGTTGGTTTGCTGTATATTGCTTTTATTATCTTTAGGTATGGACCTTGGATTCCTATTCTTTCCAGGACTTTTAACATGAAGGGGTGTTGAATTTTGTCAAATGCTTTCTCAGCATCTAGTGAGATGACCATGTGATTTTGTTCTTTGAGTTTGTTTATATGGTGGATTACATTGATGGATTTCCTTATATTAAACCATCCCTGCATCCCTGAGATGAAGCCTACTTGGTCATGCTGAGTGATCGCTTTTATGTGTTCTTGGATTCGGTTTGCAGGGATTTTGTTGAGTATTTTTGCATCAATGTTCATAAGTGAAATTGGTCTGAAGTTCTATTTCCTAGTAGGGTCTTTGTGTGGATTAGGAACGAGGGTTATTGTAGCCTCAAAAAATGAGTTAGGGAGTATTCCATTTGATTCTATCTTGGGAATAGTTTGGAGAATATTGGTGTTTTGTCCGTAATAAGTGTCTGATAAAATTCTGCACTGAACCTGTCTGGACCTGGGTTTTTTTTTTTTTTTTGGGGGGGGGGGTTGGGAGGCTTTTGATGACTTCTTCTATTTCTTTAGGTGTTATGGGATTATTTAGATGGTTTACCTGGTCCTGGTTTAACTTTAGGATCTTGTATCTGTCTAGGAACTCATCCATTTCCTCCAGATTTTCCAACTTTGTGGAGTTTAGGCTTTTGTAGTAGGTTCTGATGATTTCTTGAATTTCCTCAGTTTCAGTTGTTATGTCTCTACTTTCCTTTCTGATTTTGTTAATTTGTATATTCTCTCTCTGCCCTCCAGTTAGTCTGGTTAGGGGTTTATCTATCTTTTTGATTTTCTCAAAGAACCAGCTCTTGGTTTTGTTGATTCTTTCATTGGTTCTTTTTGTTTCTATCTGGTTTAATTCTGCCCTAATTATGATTATTTCTTGCCGTCTACTCCTCTTAGGTGTATCTGCTTCCTTTTGTTCTAAAGCTTTGAGCTGTTCTGTCAAGTTGCTGATGTATGCTCTCTCCAGTTTCTTTTTAGAAGCACCCAGGGCTATAAGTTTTCCTCTCAGTACTGCTTTCATTGTATCCCATACGTTTGGGTATGTTGTGTTTTTGTTTTCATTGAATTCTAGAAAATCCTTAATTTTTTTCTTTATTTCTTCTTTGACCCTGCTATTGTTTAACAGAGCATTGTTTAGTTTCCATGTGTATGTGGGCATTTTGTTGTCTTTGTTGTTGTTAAAGACCAGCCATAGACCATGGTGATCTGAGAGGATGCATGGGAGTATTTCAATCTTCTTATATCCATTTAGGCTCGTTCTGTATCCAATTATGTGGTCAATTTTTGAGAAGGTGAAATGGGGTGCTAAGAAGAAGGTGTATTCTTTTTCTTTAGTATGATGTGTTCTGTATATATCTATTAATACCTTTTGGTTCATCTTCTCTGCTAATTTTCCAGTGTCCTTGTTTAGTTTCTGATTCCATGATCTGACCATTGTTGAGAGTGGGATATTAAAGTCTCCTACTATTATTGTGTGGCGTGAAATGTATTTTTTGAACTTTATTAGGGTTTCTTTTATGAATGTGGGTGGTTTTGTATTTGGAGCATATATGTTAAGGATTGAGAGTTCCTCTTGACAGATTTCCCCTGTAATGAATAAAAAGTTTCCTTCTTTATCTTTTTTGATAACATTTGGTTGGATATTTACTTTATTCAATATTAGAATAGCCACTCTAGCTTTCTTCTTGGGGCTGTTTGCTTGGAAGTTTTTTGTTTTTTTTTTGTTTTTTTTTTTTTTTACCAACCCTTGACTCTGAGATAGTGTCTGTCATTGCCCTGAGATGAATTTCCTGTATGCAGCAAAATGCTGGATTTTGTTTATGTATTTAGTCTGATTGCCTATATCTCTTTACTGGGGAGTTGAGACCATTTATGTTAATAGATAGCAAGGAATAGTGATTTCTGTTTCCTGATATTATTGCTTTTGTGGGTTGAGTTGTGTCTGTGTCTCTTTCTTTTTTTGGTTTTCTTGCTTAGGAGTTTTCTTGTTTTTACTAGGATGTAGTTCCCCTCATTCCATTGGGTTTTCCACCTATGATTCGTTGTAGTGCTGGGTTTGTGGTCAGATATTGTATAAATTTAGATTTTTCTTGAAATATCTTCATCTCTCCATCTATGGTGATTGATAGTTTTGCTGGGTATAGCAGCTTGGGCTGGCAATTGTGCTCTCTTAGGGTCTGCATGATGTCTGTCCAGGCTCTTCTAGCTTTCATATTCTATGTTGAGAAATCGGGTGTGATTCTGATTGGTCTTCCTTTATATGTTACCTGACCTTTTTCCCTTACTGCTTTTAGTATTCTTTCTTTGCTTTGGGCACTTGGTGTTTTGATTATTATGTGTTGGGAGGAATTTCTTTTCTGGTCCAACCTATTTGGAGTTCTGAAGGCTACTTTTCTGCTCGTGGTCATCTCATTCTTAAGGGTAGGGAAGTTTTCTTCTACAATCTTTGTTGAAGATATTTACTGTGCCTCTTAGTTGATACTCTTCTCCGTCTTCTATTCCTATTATCCTTAGGTATGGTCTTCTTATTGTGTCCTGGATCTCCTGGACATTTTGGGTTAGGAGCATTTTGGTTTTTGCATCTTCTCTGACTGTTTTGTCTATGTTTACAATGTTGTCTTCGGCCCCTGAGATTCTTTCTTCCATCTCTTGTAGTCTATTGGAAATGCTTGCTTCTGTGACTTCTGATTTTTTCTTTAGGTGTTCTAATTCTAGGGTTATTTACCTCTTTTAGTGTTTTTTTTTTTATTGTGTCAATTTCCGTTTTAAATTCTTTCTTCCATTCCTTCTTTTCTCTGGTTCTGTTTTCCTCTAGTTCTTTGAGTTCTTTGAGTGATTTACTTGTTTCCTCTTTAAAGGCTTCTGATTCCTTTTGCTTTTCCTCACGTTTTTGTTTAAGGATCTCTATCAGCGTCTTGAGGTATGATTTTAGGCCTGTGTCTTCTTTTTCTGGAGTGTTTGGCATTCTAATGTTTGCTGTGATGGGAGAGCTGGGTCCTGGTGTTGCCAGGTTGTCTTGGTTTCCTTGGGATATGCTCTTTTGCTTTCCTCTTGCCATTTTGTTGTCAGTGATATGTTCTTGCCTTTTCCTTGTACCTGGTCTTTTCCCTGGATCTCCACAGGTCCAGGTCGTGGATGGTCGAAGCCCTGTTCTGTGCTCCAATGCCGCCGGATGAGAGCACAAGTCCCAATACTAGGTTCCTGGTCCTTGGATCAGGCAGGGCAGTGATGCGCTTTTCTTGGGCACTTGGCAGAGACCTCTCTGCTCCTTGGCTGCTCAGATCTCCTTCTCACCAGGCCATAACTGCCGGTCCCGGTGGCACATGGGCCGAGCCCTGTTCTGCACCCCAAAAAACTGAGTCCTTAATTTTTATAATAAATTTTTCAATGCTCTTAGGTATATGATCTTAAGTTATACTCTTGCAATATAGACAATACATTTTTGTTATTTTAATGCCTATGTGGAACTATTTAATTTTTCTATTAGTACTTATGTGTCTTAACATATAGTTTTACAATATTGTAAGTTTATAAAATTTGGTATAGCTTTTTTTCATAATTCAAAGACATACCTTCTAAAACAAATGTGTTAACAACTTAATTTTAATGTTCTATTTAGGGAAGTCATAGCATGTTGCAAGTATTTTGTGATATCTCATTCTCTTTTTATGGTATTTTCATACTCTTTTATGTTTGGAGTAATTAATGGCTTTAGTACTTTTATTCTATTAGAAATATTTATTTAAAATGCCACAAGAGCCAAATACCGCATGGCACATATTTGTGACTATAAAATATGTCAGCTAATTCTTTGTATAATGTGTCATATTGCTTTCTAATTTTTTGTTTTTCCAATTGACAATGTTACATTTTACAATTCCATAAGGCTTCAATTCTGTAATTGTACTACAGTCAATTATCTTTTATAAATTAAATGCATATTATTTAATTAATTAATTAAATGCAAAATTGAAAAATATTTTATTATTCTTTAATCTTTCTTTTACAATACAGTCTTTATCCTCCTCCTAGTCCATTGTCTAAACTGTTTCTCATTCCATTCCTCCTTCCGTATCTCCAACAGGATGTCCTCTACCCTCAACTCTATCCCACCAGACTTCTTCACTCCCTGGGGCCTCAAGTCTCACCAGCTTTAGGCATTTTTGGTCAGACCAAGCAGTCCTCTGCTTTTTATGAGTCTGGAGCTTCAAACCAGCTGGTGTATGCTTCTTGGTTGATGGCTTAGTGTCTGAAATATCTCAGGAGTGCAGGTGAGTTGAGACTTCTGGTCTTCCTATAGGGTCACCCTCCTCAGCTTCTTCCAGAATTTCCCTAATTTCACCACAGGGATCCCTGGCTTCTGTCCATTGATTGGGTGTAAGTATCTGATTCTGACTCTTTCAGCTGTTCCTTGGGCCTTTGGGTGGCAGCCATGTTAGGTTCTTGACTGTATGCACACCATAATATTAGTAGTAGTGTCAGGCCTCGGGGCCTTCCTTTGAGCTGGATTCTAATTTGTGCTGGTCACTGCATCTCCTTTCCCTCAAGCTCTTCTCCAATTTGTCCCTGCAGTTGTTTTAAAGACAGGAACAATTCTGGGTCAGAGTTTTGACTGTAGGATTGCAACACCCTCCCTTTACTTGTTGCCCTGTCATTCTACTTCAGAGCAACCCAATAAAAAACGTGGTATAAAACTAAAAAGATAATTCACAGCAGAGGAATCTTGAATGGCTGATAAGCACTTAAAGAAATGTTCAAAGTCTTTAGTTATCAGGGAAATACAAATCAAAATGTTGCTGAGATTCCACTTCATACCAATCAGGATGGCTAAGACCAAAAGCTCAGGTGTCAGCACATGTGGAGAAAGAAACACTCTTCCATTACTGGTGGGATTGCAAACTGGTACAACTACTCTGGAAATAAATCTAGATGTTCTTTAGAAAATTGGAAGTAAATCTACCTGAAGGCTCAGCTATACCACTCTTGGGGATATACCCAAAAGATGCTCCACTATATTCTTTGCAGGCTTATTTGTGATAGCTAGAAGCTGTAAAGAATCCATATGTCCCACAGGAAAAAAAAATGGATACAGAAAATGTGGTTCATTTACACAATTGAGTGCTACTCGGCTATTAAGAATGAGAATACCATGTGTTTAGAAAGCAATTAGATGGGCATAGAAAATATCCTGAGTCAGGGATCTAAGACCCTAAAGGGCATGCGTGGTGTGTATTCACGAAGAAGTGGATATTAGCAGAAAAGTACATAACACCCAGAACACACTTCACAACCAAATTTTAAAATATATTTTATTCCAACAGCTTCTCAAACTATTTGTTATTGTTTTTAATGACTATCTACTGTCATATTCCTGAGCATAAACAGTTCTATGAATTTCTTGTAGTGTAGATACCACTGTACTTGAGACAAACTTCTTTTATTTTTATTTTAAAAATATGTTTTTCCTACATACAATATGGATACATGGTATCATCTCACCCAAATGCATTGAATATATCCCTCTTAATTTCAGCTCTAATTCCCACAGTAATCTCCTATAAGATACTACCCCCATTACACTTTGAAAGGTTGTTCTAGCTGTATCAGTACAATATACCAATGTAAAATTTTATGTTGAGATTTATTTTGCTGACATCGTACTGAGCTTTATTTTGTTCTACTTACATTCTTTTGCCCCCTTTCCCTGAATGCTGCGATGCATGCAAGTGCATTATTCATGCTAAGAATCTCTCAACAGAACTCGAAAGCCATCCCTAAGTTTCTTGAATATATAGTTAAAAATGTTCATTATTCTTGAAAAACATTTAATCTTCATTTTTTTCTCCTATATTCTTTCTTTTGTGACCCAGATCTACACATTTTCTTATTGTTCCGATTTTCATGAATGTGATTTCTGGCCATTCACCTTACTAGTTTATTCCTTTTATTTTTCTATATTTCTATTTGCCAATTAGTCTCTAATTCTGTTAAGAGCTACTGCAAGATTTTTCTTCTTATCGTTTACTCTATCTACTTTGTTAACTTTGCTTTATATTGTCATAATCTGTATTCTGAGGGGTTTTTTTTGCTCAATTTTCTACCTCCTACTGAGCCTTGTGCATATTTGTAATATTTAAAATCATGGATCTGCCCATTCTAACTTCCAGATTCCTTATAGCATGCCTTTATGAATTTAGGCTTGTCATGACTGTGGTGATAAGAAATGAAGAAACAGTAATCATGTGTACAGAAAAGCTGGAACTGAGTGGGCTCAATACTCTAAAGGAGTTGCAACAGCACCACAAAAACAAAAAGCCTGCATCATGTTCAGATGAATGAGAAGGCAGGTTAACTAAACTCACAGAGACATCTGTGTAAACAAAGATTTCAGGTGATAGAAATCTACAAGGAGGACACTGTGGCTGACACTTTCTACATGGAATATTTACAGACACTCCAGGACTAGAGTAATGTCACCTTAGTCCAACCTAAGTAAGAACTCTGAGTTCCCAAGCTTTGCTCCTGGTGTGAATCCTCATTCCTATAGTATCATTCTCATTCTCCCAAGATCCTTCTCAGAGTCTTGAAGTTTGTGGTAATTTGCTCTGAAGAGAGGGGATACTCTGGTACCTTTGTCATTGGATAAATTTATTAGTGAGTGATGGATATTTGGAGAATTGTAAAAAAAACACTGATAGTTCTGGTAAGTAGTATATAGTTTTTTTTTTTCCTTATTTTCTTCTTATGTTCAGCTGATGCTGTGGAAGTTTGAACCAATAGATGGGATAATTAGACTATGTCTACATCTACTTAGTTGTGATCTAGTATGAAACATTAGTTTTCTTCACATTTCTACACTACTGTTCCTTCTACATCCATGGCGTATATTTTTTCACCACATCTCTATTTTTCTTATGTGACAAACTCGTTTGTTTTTAAACTTGATGGGAAGTTTGTTTATTTTCTTCTGTTTAATGATGATTACAACTGGTATCATTGTAAAAGATTATCAGAGACAAGGGTTTATTGGTGATCCTAAAACTGAACTATATTAAGTATGTGATTAGACATGTGTGCTTCACATTACTGCTCAGTGGGACTAGGCAGACATTGCTATCAGTGTAAGCTAGTGAAGTCAATTTTATCTGCAACTTCTCTGGAGGGAAATATTTTATCTGTTTCTTTGCTGTAGCCATACTCTGAGAATAATAGAATTATCACTCTTACAACACTATTTCGAGTTGGATGTTACTTTTGCACTATTGGAAAGAAACTTCTGTGTTCTTTTAAATTTATCTTTGTTCTTGCCTTCAATGTCACTCACATTTACTCATGATGCTGTTTCCTACCTCGGCATTCTCCCCAATTATCTTCATCAATATTTCTGAAGGCACATGGGGAAAAGGGAGCATAAATGATAGCTTTCTTAAAGTTTTCATCTATTAAAGTGAGACATTTTCATACAATATGCACTTATTTTGGTTTCCTGTCCCTCTAGTCCTCCAAGTTCCTACCCATAATCCCTTCTTTCCATGTCTACCAACTTCTACTCTCTTGTTATAAAATAAAGAAGAATCTCGGAGTTAATGATAAAATAAAATAAATATCCTAAGGTGACAGAAAATGAACACTTCAACAAAAAAGAAAGAAAAAACAAATAAATGAAAGAGAAAGAGCTCAATATAAGGTACAAAAACCAAATGCGTATGAAGAGAACTGCTCATACTCACACTCACGAATCCCATGAGCACTAAATTGTGAGTCATATTATATAAAGAAAGAAACTGTGGGGTTAAAAATACCAATAAGTAAATAAGCAAACAAACTCACAAACAAATACAATAAGGTATATCTTACAAAGAAGATGCCTTGTCAGGACTTACAAGACAAGAAAACTTTGCAGCCTTCTGTCTTGGTTTCTGTTGACCATGTACTGTTGGGCGTGAAGACTATTCTAAAAAAAAAAAAAAAAAAAAAAAAAGTAGTCTGTTTCCAAAACAACAACAACAACAACAACAACAAAAACTAAACTTTTTTTTTTTTTTTTTTTTTTTTTTGCATTTGGTCCTAGGGTGGGTTAAGGATGGGAGCAGGTATCTACTTCTCCCTTCAGCTCTAGGACCCCATCTTGTGCAGACCTACCTCAGTATCTGTGAGCTCATATATATGTCAATCCTGTTGATTTTAAAGCTTGGTTTTCTTGGTGTCCTCCATCCTCTCTGTCTCTTACACATTTTCTGCTTCTGTTTGCACAGAATTTCCTGAGCTCCCAGGGGACAGATCTGGTGGAGACATCCTGTTTACAGTTGAGTGTTCTGTGGTTTCTCCCTCTTTCTGCATGATGACTGGTTTTGAGTCTCTTTATTTATTTTCATCTGGTGCAGGAAGAAGTGTTTCTGATGATGGTTGAGCAAGGTACTAATATTTGTCTTCTTCATAGCAAAAAAAAATTCTCTTAAAGAGGGCCTCAAGCATATGACCATGTTAATATATGCTGGACATTTGGAAACTCATCTAAAACTGTAGGTTACTTCTCCTCCCCTTTTTAACTTACATCTGTTCCCTCTATATCACTAGAATTGAGAGTTAAGAGTTCCAGTGTTCTTAAGTGTTTACATTCTTATATTGTGTCGGTGTTTCCTTGCAATAGCCCCCCAATGAGTTACAATGAGTTATTACTCAAAAGCTCAGATCATCTCTTGGTGTTGATAATTTTGAAGTCTAAGTTTAGATATTGAACATTGACATTCTGAACTCTTGTTTCATAATTAACTGAAATTTTATTAATAATTATCTGTGACTTAGAAATTGCAGTATTCATTAAAAGTATAGAACAGAGGCAAGGGATTTCTAAGTACTTGTTTTATACTGAAATAGACTAGGAATGAAATATTGAAAAGAAGAGAGATTTATCAATGCAAAACTAAGGTATTTATTTCAACTGTGACAGAAACTAAGATAAGAGATATATAACTTGATTGCTAAAAAATATAAAAGCTCATATTTAGCCAGCGTGACAAAGTTTGCAATAGATATTTAATTTTAACAATTTATTTAAATTGCCTTATAATGAAACTATGATGAAATACATTTAATATGAATATATACATAATTTAAACTATGTACATTTCATCATAAATAAATATGTTATCATAAATAAACTATGTTACAGAAAAAAGATAATTACAAAATTAGAATGTGCTTTAGACATAAGCTTTCTAGTAAAATTTGAGCATGCAATAACTGATAATTATAATTAGTCATTTTGAAGAATTATTGGTAATTTCCTTATTAAGTTTGATGGTTTGAATAATAAGGACATTCCTCAACTCATGTATTTGAATGCTTGATCCATAGTGTCTGACAGTACTAGCAGCTGCAACATTTTGGAGTAGGTGTATATTTGTTGGAGAAAGTTTATTATTGGGGGTGGGTTTTGATATCTCAGATGATAACCCAGGCTCTCGGTTTTTCTTCCTGTTGCCAGTGAATCCAAAGGTAGAATATTCAGCTATCTCTTCAGTACCTTGTGTGCTTGCATGCCACCATGATTCACACCACGATGATAATGAACTAAATCTATAAACTTTAAGGTAGATTCAATTAAATTATTTTATTTTTTGGTTCTGGAAGACTTGCTGTGATTGTGGTGTTGCTTCATAGCAAGGGAAGCGTAATTAAGATAAAAGCTAGTACTAGGAGAGGGGTATTACTCTGATAGGCACGAATATGCATTTGTTTGGATGAATGTCAACTTTAAAGTTTTGGGACAGTGAAGCAGTAGAATGTTTTCAGATCTACTTATTGGGTCATTCAAGTAAAAGCATAGAATAGAGTGGTACTGAGGGATATTTGAAATGTGAAGGCCTGGCTCATTAGGTTTCAGTGAAGAAGACTATTTATATGTGAACTAGAGACTTTTCTTGTGATATTTTTGTGAAGAAAGTATTTGGTTTCAGATCTTTTCCAAAATCTCTTTGAACTAATAGCAGTGGCAGATAACATTTCAAAACAGCTTAGCATTGACTTTGTCATATAGTTATTACTGTTAACCCTTATGCAGATTTATAAGAAGGTAGGAAGCAGGCAAAATGATATAGCAAGCTACATGTGATCTGATAGATGCATATCTCTCTAGAAGGAACCATGCAAGTTTCCAAAACAGGGAATCAACCAATAGTCTGATGTCTATGAACCATATCAATGACCAGCATGGCAACTGATAACGCTAAGAGAGCAATAGTGGCAGTGGCATGCAGACATTGATAATAACAGCTCTATAATTTACTTAAGACCAATCAACAAGAAGTAAACCATGTTTGCTACTGAGAATTTAACTATAAATACTAGTAAAATTATTGTAATTGGAAAAGATGTGCAGCCAATAATTTACTAAACAAGAATCCTGCTTAATAAAACTCTGTAAACATTTCTCTCCATACTCACACATATGCTTGTACTCTTCACCCCAGATAATTGTAGACTTCACCCCTCATCAAGGAAACTTTTATTTTTCCATCAACAGAAACCACTGCAGAAAACCACAATCAATAAAAAAGCAAAACGTCTCAGTGGTTTCCACTACATAACCCACAGAAGACCTTGTATGAGTGGTGATCAGAAAGATTATAAAAGATAGAATCAGAAATTTAGCTATGAGATTGTATCTTCATAGTATTAAATCTATACCAAAATATCTCATCAGCATGACTGTCTGAACATAAGCTGAACAAGGACAAGATCACTGAACATGAGAATGTGACAGAGAAAAGCCAAAGAGACCTCAAACCTAAATAAAGAAGTACAGGCAACAGAGGAATATTGGGTGTCTGATAGATGGTCAACCCAGAGGAGAGAAAACCAGCTTTTTTCCAGTGCCAAATATTCATCCATGAAAATATACATACAAGTAACATTAAATTGACTAAGCCAATTATATTTGGAAATATATTCATACAATAGCAATTAATGAAAAAAGTCTCTGTGAATTTGAAGGAGATTGAGAAATAGAACATGGGAGTATTTGGAGGGAAAACAAGGCAAAAATGCCATAATTATAATTTCATAAAACAGAAAATATAACAAAAAGAAACTTTGTTATTGAGTTATCTTCACATTTTTTCCCAAAATACCCACAATTAAAGGCAAAATTGAAAATAATTTGTCTTGGGATTATATAATCTCTATCAGTATTTTAATTATAATTAAAAAAATTCTCTTAATGACATGAAGTTTAAATTAAACTTAAAATTTGCATCACTAAAATATGATCAATCATTTAAATATGTCTCATACCTAAGACCTACAATCGCAGCCATTACTAATAACAAAGTTTCAAGAAGGAGACAATAGAACATGGTTCATCTGAAGGAATATCTTCCAAACAAACGAATAGAGATAAAATATAGAAAATTATCCAAATAAAACTAAAAATTGTAATAAATAACAGAAAGTCATGAAACTATAATAACTGTGAATGAAGAAAACATTTGTTGTACATGTATGATTTATAATGCATAGTGAATATATTCAATAAGAGATTACCATATCTGCAAACGTTATTTAGGCTGATTTACATTAACCATTCAGTTGAGTCATTTTAGTAACTTGAAAGCAGAATCCTAGTGAATATATATGTATGTATGTATATATATATATATATATATATATATATATATATATATATATATATATATATGATGTAAAATTTATGCATAGAAGCACTAAACTAAGTCTGTAATAGTGGGAAACAGCCAAATATATGGCCAAGTCATTATTATATTCTATTCTATAGCCATACAATACATATCATGATAATACCAAAATTCAGCAAACTGATCATATTCAATATTAAGAGAATGATAGAGAGAGCCACCATTAAGATGTAAGCTAATGTAAGTTAGAAGGACACAGACTTGATGAAACAATAGAAAGTATTAATTGAAATATGGTGCTCTATGTTATCTCATGTTACCTTATCTTACACAGGATATCAACAGTTGAGGAATAGAAAATAAATTAGAGAAAGGTTTGTGTGAGGACATATGAAAAAATCATTTTTAAATACTCTAAATGGGAATTCCCTTAATTGCATTATCTAAAAATGTCCAATAATTAACTAGAAATAGAACACCCCATAAAATCATTGAGGTTCCCTATTAATGAGTTAATGTTATTCCGTAATCTTTTCTTATTTATCCCCTTACAGGTCTGCCCTCTGACTGATCCACATCCCTTACCTCCTCCCCCATCTCTCAGAGGATGTCCCATTTTCTTAACCCCATCTTACCAGACCTTTCCACTCCTTGGGGCCTCAAGTATCTTGAGGTTTAGGTCCATCTTTTCTGAGACCAGACCCAGCAGTCAGATGCCCCACCATGCCACAGGAGCACATACTCCACTATGTTCATAGTAGCTTTATTTGAAACTGGAATCAACTGATATGTCCAATAACAGAAGAATGAATACAGAAAATGTGGTTCATTTACACAATGGAATACTACCCATATTAAGAATGAGGATAACATGAGCTTTTCAGGCACATGAATGGAACTAGAAAATATCACCCTGAGATAACTCAGACCCAAAAGAATATGAATGGTATGCACTCACCAATAAGTGTATATTAGCCCAAAAAAAGTACAGAATACCCAAGATACTATCCATGGAACTCAAGAAAGCTAACAAGGTGAAGGGCCCAAGTAACAATTACTCAATGACACTTGGGAGGTAGCAAAAGCAATCATGAGGCTGGGGAAGAGAAAGGAAGTGATTTGGGTGGGAAAGGGAAAGAAAGGGGAAGGGGAGAACATGATCAGGTATTGAGATTAAGCAGGACAGAAGCCCTGAGGGCTAGCTGAAAGAATAGAAACAGTCAACCTTGATCTCCCATAAGAGGTGGTGGTACCCTCTAGAGTGTACCAGAGATCTAGGAGGTGAGAGACTTTAAGGATTCAAAGAGAAGGACATTAGATGAAATCCCCAACAGTGGGGAGAGGGAACTTGTAGAGTCTATCTCCAGTAGAAATTCAGGGCATCAAGTGGAGGGATGGGATTGTCCTCCCACAGTCAAAAACTCTGACCCAGAATCATTCTTTACTGAAAGAACTACAGGGACAATAATAGGGAAAAGATTCTGGGAAAGGGGGGTCTAGTGACAGGCCCAAATTGGAATCTAGCTCCAAGGCCAGACACTATTACTGATGCTAAGGTATGCTAGCATGACTGACCTACAGAAAACCCAACAAACAGCTAAAAGACTCAGATGCAGATATTTATGCCCAACCAATAGACAGAAGCTTGTGACTTCTGTTGCTGAGTTAGGGAAAAGCTGAAATAAGCTGAGCAGTATGACTCTATAGGAAGACCTGCAGTCTAGAGTAACCTGGAACCCAGAGATCACTTAGACACCCAGCCACTAACCAGGCAGCATACACCAGCTGATATGAGGCCTCCACCACATACATAGGAGCCTACAAATTCTAAAATCAGTCCTCCACTCTCTTCACAGCCCTGAGACAGACAAACAAACAAACAAACATAGCTAAGCTACAGATAAAAGAAAGGCATCTGGAAGTCAAACAAAAGGAGAAAGAACTTCTAATGTGGAGCATAAACTTTAATCCACATATCTGAGGAACAATATAATGAAAAATGTCACAGAAACTCATTAATTTCAATGTTATTGTGAATGTCTGAAAATGAGAAGAGCCATTGAGATATTCTGCATCCAGCCTTTCAATGGTTTTCCTATGATACCTTTAGACATCTAACAGAAACACATGGCGTTAAACTGGCAGGTAAAGTGATGAACACAGACTAGAAGGATTAAGGATAATATATGTTTTATACTATAAAATATTTATAGCAAATATACCTGCTTAAGAAGTAACAGTTTCCTTCTAATTTAATGTAGGGGACTGTGGGAGCTAAGAGAAATAGGTATTTCATTAGATACTACAAAATCTTAGTAATATCTACTAATAAAGTCAGTGCATTTATTAAATTTGAATACAGGACTCATAAATGAAAATAATCTCTATGTATGTTTAACAATGTGCAACAAGGTAGGATGGCAAGTCATTGTATAAAGAGACACTGCTTCACAAGTCCCCACTCCCAGGTTTTCGTACACATGAACCCAAAACTAAGTGTAAACAGGACATTAGAAGAACAGAAATGGGGCAGGCTTGGAGTTTTTGCCTTCATATATTTGGCTGTTTTCTTGTCTATTGGAGAATTTTTCAATCACATAAATCTCAAGTGTTACTCTATTCTTGATTGAAATTGTAGAAACTCTGGCTCACAGAAAAACATCAACAGAATACTAATGCAATAAAGGGAAGTAGCTACATATATTATGTTTCATATTACATATGGTCTTGTAGGAATAGCTAGGAAAAATAGCATTTGCTGAAAGCACTGCACTTGAGACACAGGGTATAGAGGAATTGAGCTGAAAGTGACTTACAAGCCTCCTCCTTAAGGATATAGTTTCTGAAGGTCATATACCAGCGGCCACAGGGGGAAAAACAATGGCAAGTTTTAGTCCATAGGAATAAGAACAAAGACTGGTACATCAAAAGAACAAAGACACTTATGTCTTAGGGACATAAAAAGGGCAAAGAGTTGTTTATTTTGATTTAAGGCTCACTCAGAAGGAGGTAAGTCATGCCTCATACTGTATACCTACATAATTATCTGTAATCGTGAGTCCATGGACCCTAGAGGAGAACCTATTACTCCCAAGTTACTCAGCTACATTCTAAAGACTTATCCTTACACCCACAAATAAATGTAGCTTTCACCCCTCATCAAAAAGGCTTCTTTGGACAACTCACAGGGTTAATTGTAGAAATCTACAACTGGACTTAATGTAGAGAACTGACTTTGGGGTTGTCCAAACCAGGCTGATAAATCTACAACACAACTTTTATACCTAGGGCTGAAGGAACAGGAACAGACACAGGGAAAGTTTGTAAAAGTCTGAGGATAAGCTCAGCTACAGAGGAGTCATGTCTTCTATATATGGCAAGAAGATGTACCCATGAAATAACACTATGATTCCTGAAACAAGTACTGGGCAATGATGACATTAGTTGTCATCCCAAAAAGTATAGGAGACATCTCACTAGGTTCCACCCTGAGATGAAAATCTGCAGTTAATTAATGCTCTTTTAGAGAGGGTATCAATCTTCTCTAGAGACATTTCCCTCAAGGTTTATGCAAGTCCAAATTGTTAACTCCACACAGATATAAACAGTACTAAATGGACTCAGCAGGGTGTGTGTGTGTGTGTATGTGTGTGTGTGTGTGTGTGTGTATGTGTGTGTGTGTGTGTGTGTATGTGTGTGTTTGCATGTATAGGTGCAATACAATGATGAGAGCATGATTTGAGGAATAAAGAAAAGACAGGATTTGAATGAGGGAGTGTAGGATGGTAATAATATGAATACAATATTTATGTATGAAATCATAAATCCTACAAAACAAATAGTTTAATATAAATAAATTATATATCTGAAACAACATAGAATGGTTGGCACTTTCATTTCTTGGGTGTTTGTGGTGCTAGGGATGGTGTTCATGGAATTGCTTTTTCAGTTTAACCACTTTACCATTCAGCTACTTCTTGATCCTGATTAATGGAGCATTTAAAGTAAAAAGAACTCCAAACATGCAACTATATATGAAATACCTTTAACTTTTTAAAGATTTATTTACTTTATTTTATGTATGTGATATTTTATTGGCATGTCTATGTGTGAATCATATGTGGGTTCACTGTTCACAGTACTCAGAGGAGGGCATAAGATATTTTGGAATTGGCTACAAGTGGTTGTAAATTAGCATGTGGATGCAGGGAATTGAGCCTGGCTCCTCAGAAAGAATAGCATGTACTCTTCACTGCTGCGACATATCTCTAGTCCCATAAATAAAAAAGTTTCAAAGAACGGAAAACCATTTATACTAAAAATATATGAAAATAAATATGTCATGTAGGTACTAGCCACATTTTCATACATTTCAGACGTATATGCTTCACTTAACAAGGAGTATGCCAGTGAAACAAACTGGCAGACAAGAGTAGTCCTGTCAGGGTGACTTGATGTGCTTCCCAATTTTGTACCTGAAGAGTTCCCTTCTTTCTACTGAAGGAGAACTTAGAGGGTTCTGCTTAAGTGTCAGCAACATAATTGGCAGGGGAAAATATGTTTTCACATGAACAGCACTCCTCATCCTGCTCCCTTAGGCACTTCAGGCATGTTTGTCATGTTGTAGTTCTGTGAGTTGTCTCCAGATGGTCTTCCACCCAAAGCTTTCACAGTTTTCAGGAGTATCCTCCTCATGCTTTTCTTAAGGAAGAGTCTAGATTCCCAGGTAAGATTTTATACACATAGTTATAAGTGAAAACAATGAATTTTACAAAAGAAGCATTGAGGAAAAAATCCCAGCAAGGTCTAATAACAGGGAGAAAGGTAAATATTTGTAAATGTTGTTAGTTGATTTAAGGACACTGACAGATTGGGGTAAAGATGTTGGCTGCTCTTCCAGAGGACTCAGCCTTGATTTTCAGCACCATGTCTGACAACTGAAACTACTCTATTTTGGCTGCTATTGGCAATACACACACACACACACACACACACACACACACACACACACACACACACACACACACACAAGCCACAATAATAAAAACAAATATTTAAGAATATAGTCAAGAAAATTAAGAAAATTTACAAATTTTCCTCAGTTCAGCATATAAATCAGATGCATCATTCTGGATCAAGGCACGTTTTATTCCTGGGATTAGAAAAGTTAGTGTAATAGTTTCTTCTTGCTATACTTTGGCTTCTATATTATTGGATGTTTTGTTTTTATTCAACAATACGACACTGAAGCATTGAACTCCTAAATGATAATTATAATATATATATATATATATATATATAAAGAATTAGTGTTTTGTTGAACAGGAGAAACGGAATGTTTGTTGAAAGCCTTAGAAAACCTATTGCCTTAAAAGTGGGAACCTTACATAATAACAGAAGGGACAGGAATCTGGTGGCTGACATATTTTCCATCAAATGCAACTCTGCTCACATCCTATTTGAAGTACCTTTTCCTCTTTTGTACAGAGGAATCACCGGCAAATTGCCGACTCTGGGGCCATTTGCACTCTACCAGAAAAGCTTTCAATGACAGCCAGCAGCTTTTGAACACTGTAACTAAAGGAACGTTTCCTTTGACCAGCAAATGACCCTCACCACCTAAACACTGTTTCAAAGATGAGATAAAACAAGAAAATTCTTTTGATTGAGGTTCAGTAGACCATATTATAAGTGAAAGGAAACAACAGCAATGAAAGGAAACATTCTGAAATACTTTGACACTGGACAGAAATTTTTCAAGTAAGTTTTGGCAAGAAAAGGAATACAACTTTTTTTTTTTATTTTCTTCTGGGTAGCTGTAAACTTAACTTGATACAAAGATGGATATATTTCTGAAAAAAATCAAAATTAATTTTAAAGTGAGTTTCATTTTGTATCTAATAAGTTACAAACATATATTATAGTGTGATGCTATTATATAGTTATACTATGGAAATTATGTCTCAGGCTAATTAGCATTGTATTGTTTCAAATACAATACTATAGTGTTTGATTTGAAATATTAAATTAGATGTTGTTGTTGTTGTTGAAGATTTTATTTATTTTATATATATGGCTACACTGTAGCGATCTTAAGACACACTAGAAGAGGGCATCAGTTCCCATTAAAAATGGTTGTGAGCCACCATGTGGTTGCTGGGAATTGAACTCACATCCTCTGGAAGAGCAGTCAGTAATCCTAATGACTGAGCCATCTTTCCAGCTCCTTAAATTATATTTTTTAAGACTAAAGAAAGAGAGGTGAAATGTTGCTTTATCACATTTTTCCACAACAGCAAAGGGACACAGAAGGAATGCATGTTTACTTGGCTAACAAATATAAGCTAATTGTATTGTAAGCTTTTGATTAGTTTACTGATTGTCATTCTATAAGTGAACAAATACAAAAGAAAATGGATCCATTTAAAAAATGATAAGGGTCTTAGTTCACAAGGTGTTTTTTCTATGTTATAGTTCCTTTCTTATTTCACTTCTTTCTATATGGCATAGAATATAAGATGGTCATCAATCTGATCAACACTATCCACTTGCCTACGGGTATTAATTTCAACTATAAAATCCATAGAAATTTATTGGACATTATGTCCTTGATAATTTTTGAGGAGCAGAAAGTTCCTTCTGCAGATGCAGAAGTAAAAATTCTCAAGACAAATCAATCAATATGCTTTTCAAAATGATGTCCATTCATCTTCTGATGCAGAAATGATGATAAAAGAATATTTTACATGATCAGAACCTGATTCATTCTTAGGCTGTCAGACATCCTCTTTGGACAATGTATGGAATCCATGAAAAATATCTATCAGTATTCTGAAACTGATCATAACTTTCACTAAAATATAAAAGGCAAATCATCTTATTCTAATGTGACTTGAGATCTATATTCCAGTTAAATAAATGTGAACATTTCTATGGTTTAATTGCTGTCCTCTTGTAGCATGTGGTTTCTTTTATAAATTGCACAGATTTTCCAGGAAGTAATTGGCACTAATTTAGGTCAGCAACACTGGTGGTCTAGTTAGAAAGGTCTACAAAACTGGTTGAAATTCCCTTGCCACTGTTAATGAGAAAGAACAGCATTTTAATACAATGCCCATTTCCCTCCCATAGTTCTATAGCATACCTACATGAGTTTCTAGATTACCATCTGTTTTAGAACCCATTTGTGTCCACATGACACCTATTAGTTAGAATTATGAGACAGGTAATATTTAGCTGAATTAGTAATCAGAATGCCTGAATGCTTCAACGACATTTATAATTAACTGTTGTGTAAAATAACAAGTAGGAACAACAGCTGCAACATATCTCCTATTAGGCAATAAAAATAGGAAATGATTAAAATTTATTGATGGCCCCAAGCTCATTTCCAGTCCATTGAATGACATGTTAGTAAAATTGTACAAATCCTTCTAACACTTCGCATTTCAGGAAGGCACAAGTGGGAAATACTTCTGAAAATAAAGAATCACTAAAATTCAGCCTCAATAATTTAAGAAGTAGAGAATGAGATCTGACCTGAGAGTACTGTCTACATACATGCAGAACCCGTAATCTACATAGAGTACTGTCTACATACATGCAAAACCCATAATCTACATAGAGAACTGTCTACATACATGCAGAACCAGTAATCTACATAGAGTACTGTCTACATACATTTCGAACCCATAATCTAGATAGAGAACTGTCTACATACATGAAGAACCCATAATCTACATAGAGTACTGTCTACATACATGCAGAACCCATAATCTACATAAAGAACTGTTTTCATTCGCTGCAGTTTTAAAACATTGTAAAATCTCCTCAGACTCTTCTTTCAATTTGTGTAGATCATTTAACAATTGATTAAAAAATAGAAAAGTTATTCTGCTTGTAATTTAGAATGGTACCTGCTTAAGAAGACATGTGTAGCTATAAAACTACTAATACTTGAGAAAGAAACTGACACACAAATATACAGCTATTTATGTCAGTTTATTTTACTTAGAAATTAAAAATACATACAATATATCCTGATGACAGTTTCCACTCCCTCCAATCTTCCCAGTTCCCCCAAAACTTCTTCCTTTCCACTCCCCTCCCCTATGATCCACTACTTTTCTATATTGCATTAGAAAAGAACTGGCTTCTAACACATAACATCCAATAGTGACATAATAAAATATAATTCAATGAAGAAAAACTGTCATATTGAAGAGAAACTTGCAACCTAACATAATGAAGAGCCCCATGGGGGAACCACAGAGTCAGAGATTCATGTGCTATTACAGTCAAGAGTCCTATAAAAATGCTCAACTGATAGCTATAATACACATGCAAAGAACCTGGTACAGACACATGTAAGCTCTGTGCTTGTGAGCTCATCTGTGCCTTGCTTGGGTAATACAAAGTGCCTTGTTCTCCTGCTGTTCTCCATCCCCTTTGACTCTACTTTTCAATAAAATGAAAAAAAAAAAAAAAAGAAAAAAAAACATTAAGTATATTTGATTAAAATCATCCAGTTCCTACAAATTATTGGATTCTAAAAGACTTTCATAGAAAGTAATAAATCCCTCCTGGTCTGAACCTTAATCCGGAGCAGACTTTGGGCACTCTGCTGCAACACTTAGAGTAACTAGGACCCAGAAACTTGTAATGCAGGAACGCCCACCTAGCCTGTGGCACTGGTTCTTTCTAGTTTGAACCTGTGCACAGAGCAGACCTGGGGTGCTGGCTCAGCACTTACTCCCCAAACACAAAGTGGGAGTTCCACTCCCAGGTGCTCTGACATGCACATGATTAGAGGATCACAGGATCACAGAGGAAGGCCAACTTTCAGGAGCTCTGACACACCTAGGATCTGAGGATCACAGCATCCCAGAAACACAGTATCACAAAAAGTGATAGAATCTGAGGAGTCTGACACAGATAAGACCATAGGTAGGACATTCTCCAGTCAGAATCAACAAGGAGATAACCAAAATTCTATAGGCAAGCACAAGAACACAAGCAGCAGAAACCAATGCTATTTGACAGTTCTCCCACCACACCAAGCCCTGGATACCATAACATACCTGAAAAGAAAGATTCAGATGTAGAATCCTATCTCATGAGCATGATCTAGGAATTTAACATGGACATACATAACTCATTTAAAGAAATTATATAAAAAAAACAGGTAAACAAGTAGAAACTCTTAAAGAGGAAACAAATTTCTTAAAGAAATACAGAAAAACAAAATTAAACAGGTGAAGGAATTAAACAAAGCAATCCAGGATCTAAAAAATAGAAATAGAAACATTAAAGAAAACACAAAGTGAGGGAACCCTGGAGAGGGAAAACATAAAAAGAGATCAGGTGTCACAAATGAAAGTATCACCAATAGAATACAAGAGATAGAAGAGAGAATCTCTGGGACAAAATATACCATACAAAACATTAATATAATAGTCAAAGTAAATACAAAAAGCAAAAAGGTCCTAACTCAAATCGTTTATAAAATCCAGGAAACAATGAAAAGAATGAAAGTAAAATTAATAGGTATAGAAGAGAGTGAAGATTCCCAACTCAAAGGGCCAGCTAACATCTTCAACAAAATTATAGAAGAAAACATCCATAACCTAAAGAAACCTAACCATAAATATACAAGAAACCTAAAGAATGCAAAATGATGGGTTTAGAAAAGAAATTCCCCCTGTCACATAATAATTAAAACACCAAATTCACAGAAGAAAGAAAGAATATTAAAAGCAGTAAGGTAAAAAAGGTCAAGTAACCTATAAAGTTAGACCCATCAGACTTACACTAGACTACCCAACAGAGACTCTAAAAGCCAGACAGTCTTCACCAAATGTCATACAGACACTAGAGGATCAAAAAATACCAGCTTAGGCTAAAATGTCTAGCAAACCTCTCAATTACTTCTGGAGCCCACAGCCAACAGATGAACAGGAGAGACAAAGTCTATTCAGAAACAACAAGATTAACTAACATCAAAGATAGAAAGATGGCAAGAAGCATGAACAAAAATCTAAGCAACAGAAACCAAATACACCTGGCAACATCAGAACCCAGCTCTCCTTCCATGGCAAGTAGTGGATATCCAACACACCATAAAAACAAGATTTGGACTTAAATTGTACCTAACGAGAGACACAGCAAAACACAAGCAAACAGATGAAGGAATTGAACAAAACCATCCAGGATCTAAAAATAAAAATGGAAACAATAAAGAAAATGCAAAGAGTGACAACCATGGAGATAGGAAACCTAGGAAAGAGGTCAGGAGTCATAGATGCAAGCATCATGAACAGATTAAAATAGATAGAAGAGAGAACCTCAGGGTCAGCAGATAACATAGAAAACATTGACACAACAGTCAGAGAAAATATAAAACAAAACAAAAAAAAACAAACAACAAGAAAAAATGCCTAACCCAAAATATTTACAATACCCAAGACAAAATGAGAAGTCTAAACCTAAGGATAATAGGTATAGAAGAGAGAAGACTCCCAAATAAAAGGCCCAGTAGATATGCTCAACAAAACTATAGAAGAAAATTTACCTAACCTAAAGTGATGACCATGAACATACAAAAAGTCTACGGAACTCCAAATAGATTGGACCAGAAAAAAACTTCCTCCTGACACATAATAGTCAAAAAAACATAAGGATTTTGGCAATACATATACTATCAACCAAGGGTTTATTGTTATGTCTACGACGGAATGTGCACTCAGAGTTTCTTGTTGACAGTCAACACTGAGCTAGTTTGCTTGTGGAATATGCAGGGCTTTGTCTCTAGAATATAAGTGTGAGAAGTGAACTGACTTTTTCTGCATATAATGTTCTATGAAAATTATCATCAGTTGAGTTAAAATTTGTCTGATCTACCATTTTGCTTGATATCTTACCAAGATTTTCAATTAAACAAGAATGTCACTTTATAGTAATAATTTTATTCAAAGGTCTCAGTTCATTCATTTGAATTCAACAGAGATTGATTAAGTTCATTCATCCTGAAACACTTTTCAATATCTTGAAACAGCAGGTTTGTTAAAGAAGTGAAATAGCTCCTAAAGACTCCGCTGCAATGTGATGCATGTGAAGATGTTTTCAGGGTTGTGACAATGTTCCTTCAAGGTATATTGGTGTGAACATGGAAAGGCTACCATTCACTGATGCTCAAACAACATGTTCTAAAAATGTTTAGTTTCTCCTGCATGAAATTTAATACCCACTAACGAGAAGGTTTTAATTTCAGAGGAATACGTACTTCAACAGAAAATGATGATGCCATGGAGCTTGAAATTAAGAGTGATAACTACTCACCTTACCCACAGATAAGAGAACCCAAAGACAATTTATGGCATTGTCTGTGGTGAAATATATGTTTTAGAGTTGTGTACCTGTGAGTTAAGTCAACAAAAAAAGATGTAACAAAAAATAAGGACAAGAAAACTAAATGAAAAATTCTGCACCAAGAGCTTAGACTACCCAGTAAGTTACAAAACCATAGAGTTAAAGTGTTTGGTGAAGGATTGAGAAGCTCATGGGTGTGGATACTAGCTACATCTTCTCGCCAGCTATAAAATCCAAGTTATATTTAGGCTTATTTGTATATTCTTTTGCCATATATTTTATCAATGTTTCTAGAAGTAAGTGAAAGATCATATGTAGTCATATGCCAGTAAGAAGGCGAGCAGGGCCAAACTGTCATAGTCTAATATTGGAATGAGCAAACCAACACTGGTGAGTGAAATAAATATGTTGTGAAGAAAAATTTCTGTATCAAATATTCTCTAACCCTGGATTTTATTCATTTTGATTAGAAAGTTGAACATTATAAATTTATTAAAATATATAATGTTGAATTATAAAAATAGTCAAAAAAACAAATCATCAAAACAACGAAAGCATGCTAGAAGCAGTAAGGGAAAAAAATAAGTAACGAATAAAGGCAGATCGATCCAAATTATACCAGACTTCTCAACAGAAACTATGAAAGCAAAAAGATCCTGGACAGAAGACATACAGATGCTAAGAGAATACAAATGTCAGCCCAGGTTACTATATCCAGCAAAACTCTCATTTACCATAAATGGAGAAATAAAGATATTTCAGGAAAAATCAAATTTACATAATATCTCTCCACAAATCCAGCATTACAAAGGACGATAAAATCCAGCATTAAAAAGGAAAACTCCACCACAGAGAAGGAAACATTACATGAGGAAAAGCAAGAAATTAATCTTCTTGCAACAAACTCTAAAAAAGAAAAGCACAAAAACTTAACTCTACCTCTAACAACCAAAATAACAGGAAAAAAAATCACTAACCTTTAATATCCCTTAACATCAATGGACTCAATTCCCCAATAAAGAGACATAGATTATTAGTCTGGATATGTAAAAAGAATCCAGAACTTGGCTGCATACAGGAAACTCGTCTGAGCAACAAAGGCAGGCACTATCTCAGAGGAAAAGGTTGGGAAAAAATTTTCCAAGCAATGGTTTCAAGAAACAAGATGGAGTAGCCATACTAATATTGAATAAAACATATTTTCAACCAAAAGTCGTCAAAAAAGATAAGGAAGGACACTTGTTACTCATCAAAAGAAAAATCTATCAAGATGAACTCTCAATTTGGAACATCTGTGATCCAAATACAAGGGCACCCACATTCATAAATGGAACTTTACTAAAGCTTAAAACACATATTCCAGCACACATAATAATAGTGGGAGACTTCAACACCCCACTGTCATCAATGGGCAGGTCATGAAAGCAAAAATTAAACAGAGATAAAGTGAAACTAACAGAAGTTATAAGCCAAATGGATTTACCAGACATCTACAGAATATTTTATCCTAAAACAAGAGAATATACCTTCTTCTCAGCACCTCACAGCACCCCCTTCAAAATTGACCATATAGTCGGTCACAAAATAGGCTTCATCAGATATGAGAACATGGAAATAATCCCATGCATCCTTTCAGATCACCATGGACTAAGGCTGGTCTTCAATAACAGTAAAAACAACAAAAATCCCACATACACATGGAAGCTAAACAATGCTCTACTCAATGATAGTTTCGTCAAGAAAGATATAAAGAAAGAAACCTAAAACTTTTTAGAATTTAGCAAAAATGAAGGCACAACACACCAAAACTTTTGAGATACAATGAAATCAGTGCTAAGAAGAAAAGTGAGTGCCTCCAAAAAGAAATTTGAGGGAACATACACTAACTTGACAGCACAATTGAAAGCTCCAGAACAAAAAAGCAGATACACTAAAGCAGAGTATGCAGCAGAAAATAATCAAACACAGACCTGAAATCAAGCAAATAGAAACAACAAGAACTATACGAAGAATCAATAAAACCAGGAGCTGGTTCTTTGAGAAAATCAACAAGATTGAAGAAAACTTAGACACACTAATGAGAAGGCACAGAGAGTGCATCTGAATTAACAAAATCAGAAATCAAAGGGGAGACATAACAAGAGCAACTGAAGAATTTCAACAAGTCTTCAAATTCTACTACAAAAGCCTATACTCAACAAAACTGCAAAATCTAGATGAAATGGACAATTTTCTAGACAGATACCAAGTACCAAAGTTAAATCAGGGTCAGATAACTAACAAAACAGCCCCATAACCCATAAAGAATTTGAAGCAGTCATCAAATGACTCCCAACCAACAAAAGCCCAGAACCAGATGGGTTCAGTGCAGAATTTTATCAGCATTCACAGAAGACCTAATACCAATACTCTCCAAACTATTCCACAAAAGAGAAACAGATGGAACACTACCAATATATAACAAGCACACATGTTCTACTGTGTTTATAGCAGCCTTATTTATAGTAGCCAGAAACTGTAAACAACCCAGATATTCCTCAACAGAGGAATAGATTCAGAAATTGTGGTACATTTACACAATGGAGTAATATCCAGCTATTAAATATGATGACTTCATGAAATTCTTAAGCACTGGATTTGATCATAAATTGACAGTACTTGAAGATGAGAGTTATTTGTGAGGTTTGCCAAACATTTTTTCTTTTCCTAATATAAAAGAAAATGGAGTCACAAGTATTTCATAGAATAAGAAATAATAATAACTGTTGTTTTGTAGCAATTTAGTGCTTGAAATTTGACTTTTTTTATATACCTGTCTTTGCATCAGGTTTGAATGTGAAATGCCCCATTTGGACAGTTGGTTCCCAGATATTTATCAAGGTTGTGACATCTTCAGGAAGCTGAGTCTAACAGGAGGAAGCAGGAAAATCTTCAGGAAGTTGAGTCTAACAGGAGGAAGCAGGAAAATCTTCAGGAAGTTGAGTCTAACAGGAGGAAACGGGAAAATCTTCAGGAAGTTAAGTATAACAGGAGGAAGCAGGAAAATCTTCAGGAAGTTGAGTCTAACAGGAGGAAACAGGAAAATCTTCAGGAAGTTGAGTATAACAGGAGGAAGCAGGACAGGGATGGAGACATGGAGATTGACATTTTACAACTGGATCTTCTTGTTATTTTTCTGCTTTTTGAGTGATTGTACAATGCTTTCTTTCTGCCTCCAACTTCTGAGACCTTGTCTGCAACACCAATGTGCATTTTATCACCTCACTGTAATCCCAAAACAAAGTCTCCTATTTTAAACAGGCAGACGAAAAAAATAAAACAAAAGGAAATAAAAAGCTTCTACTCTTTTTTAATAACTGTACAAATTTTCATACTGCTATCAACTGCACTGCCCATTTTGTCTCTGACTCTTTACATAGGCATTTAATTAATTTTTATTTCATATTTTTGTACTCTTTAGATACAGAATTTCTGCAGTACCCTCTTCTATTTTTCTATAGTATCATTCATGTATAAAATGATGAACAAAATGAATAATCAAGGCACTCTTAGCTCAGTGAATGACTGAGAAGATTATTAATCATAGTATAATTAAAGATCATTTAAATTATTTGAAGAATAATACAACATTCTATTTCCTGACAACTTATTTTGAACCTTTTGATATCAGGATCAAGAGATGACACTCTTGCTTTCCTTTGAGGTGAGTACCCTACAGTATATTTTAATACAAATAGTATATCAAATATGTTATTGCAGGACGATTTGTACAGACAAGAATGTGTGTATGCTGGTTTATGTGTGTATATGTATGTATGCATGTGTGTGTGTGTGTGTGTGTGTGTGTGTCTATGTATATATGTGCCTTCTGGGTGTGTGTTTATGTGTGTGTATGTGCTTGTGTGTGTGTGTGTGTGTGTGTGTGTGTGTGGTCTCTGACTGTCCTTCAGAAAAGTGTCATTGTAACCCATCTTAACAATCCCTATTAAATATTATATATCATATGCCTCACATAAATACTACAGACTTTCAGCCTGAAATTAAAGGACTGCAGAGAAAGAGATTAATCTTCAAGAAGCAAGATCAACCTCCTTAGGCATGTACCATGAAAGACACAGTCAAATTGTGCTTTTTGCAACTTTTGTTCTGTAATGTTATTAAGAAACATAATCAAAAATGTCTTTACTTACAGAGTTGTAACTTGCAGAAATTCGATTAGAAGCAGGTGGTGTATTTAAAGGAGTTTATGTGGATATCAAAGTAAGTTTAATATTAACTTGAACTCCTTTATTTTAGTAAAAGTTGGTTTAGCAATTATATATGTCCCCATCTTCATACAAATACATATCCACATTTGGCAAACATACACATATGTTTTTGTAGAGGATCAAGAAAGTAGTTTATAATATAACAGGCTAGATGCAAAGGTGCTCTGTGAATTCCAAGAGTCTAGTCTAGAGTTTATATGTTATTGCCAACTAGAATTCTACTTAAATGTAAGAAGAACATCCTTGGGATACTGGAGTATAAGACAAACAAAAGATTGTCTTGCTCATGATTTAATGCTCTAAGATCTCATAATAAAACTGTTTTCCTTCCAAGTTATTTTTTATTTTTGTCATCATCCTCATGGACAGTGAGGTGTTGGCCAAGTATCTTCTGAGAATGCTACATGAGTATAACACAGACATCTCTCCTTATGAAACCTGAGGATCTGGGTCACTATATGGAAGAACCTATGGGCTATTTGTGCCTAATCTCCTGTACTTTCCCATGGGGGTGCTTAGTTGACTTTTGCCTTGCATTTGCGTTTTTGGCTTTGTAGTTTAAAGACTTTACTCTCACTTTGTCTGTGACAGATGATTGCACAGAATCACAGTCAAAAAGATTGGTCTATGTTATATTCTTGTTTTCTAGAATAGATCACTATGCCTCTGTTTGTTGATAATGATGATAAGGATGAATCAACACAAGGCCCTGGTCTGGGTATATTAGCTAGTACCTGGATGTTCTCTTTCATTGAGAACTTTGTTCTGACAAAAAATTGGCCACCAATCTGTTTTAAACAATAGCTACATAATAATCAGATGGTTAGAAGAGCCTTCCTGGATTGCTGGGTACAGATATAATACATGCATTCCAAGATGAAAAAGCAAGGGTGGGGGATAGACTCAGGATGCTGATTTGACAGAGCTTTGGCCATTACAATTAGATTGCCTATTTAAAATTGAGGAAGACACTAAGTGTCAATAACTAAATTAGGATTTTCTGGGTATATAATATATCACCTCTCTATATTGGAACCCCCTTGCTACCAAGCTTAATCATTTTGTTATTTTCCAATGTGCTGGGATAGATAGTAGCTGCATGCTGAAGCTATGCTTCTTTTTTTTTAAAAAACTATTTTATGAGCTATCAGGAAACCGGAGGATTAAGGAGGGCAAGGAAGGTGAAAAGTACAGTGTGCACATTATTGTTTAATATAGGATGTTCTTAAAAGAGATTACATGTGAGAAAATGAAAACAAAATAATATAAAACCTTTTCAAATGTGAAAAATAGATATGTAAAAAAGGGTGGTCAGATTTATCCAAGTACCAGAGTATCTAAGCTGCATTTCATCATCTAAGTCTTCTCTTGCCTATTCTATACATCCTCTGAGATTTTTTTAGTGTTATACTTTTTATTTATTTATTTTTAAACAATGCACCATCCACTAATCATTTACAAGAATATAAAATGTAGCAAGAAACAAACAAACAAACAAACAATCATGCAAATATTTACCCCAATACAAAACTGGTTAGTGACACAAATTCTGCATTCCGACATAGGAATATAAATAATTTTGAAGAACAAAAAGGCAAGACTGATAGAATACCTTTGTGTATACCTCCAGAGTTTACAGTATCTGACCCAATGTGCAATATTGGTCATATAGTTTAAAAACAGTTTCTGATGGTGCCTCAGGCTATGGATTTGACTCAATAAAACTAGTTCCTTGGTAATAATTATAGATATTTTACCTAAAAGGTAGAGGAGGCCAACTTCCAACTTTATTATCTTTCCCTGTCTTAAAATATTTTGGGTCAGGTAACCAGGAACACATGTCCCCATTCAGCATGTGTATATCCAGCTGCATTTTCAAAAATCCTGTGACTAGAGTCTTCTACTAAATAATGATGTTTCTGTCATCCAGGCTTCCCATAGGGGCTTAAAGCAACTGTGAGTATTCACTGAGACAGACACCTACATGCATCATGTTTTGCTTTCTGCATAATTTGTTGGCAAGTTTTCAGTGATGATAATGTAAAATGACACACGAACCAGTAATAGTCTGAAAAATTCAACTAACAGATTCTTGAATTTGTAACTGAAGTGTCTCTGGCTTGGCATATTCTAACTGTATGATTTCACTTTCAACTCTGCTAATTTAATGGAGCATATCCATTTCTCTTTAAAAATAATTATTTATTAAAAGATCAACTTATTTTGAGTAAGAACATGAATGAAATGACATGATGGGTTAAATATTTTCATTTTTCAGCTCCAAGCACATTCAAATATCTGAGACATAGCAATGCATGTCTACCATCTGCACTGTAGTAATTTTTCAACTATGCAGAAAAGGATACTGAGAACTTTACTGCCAGTATCATATTTTCAAACCAATCCCTGCCTAGAACTGACAACTAAACTACCCTTTTTATTAAATTTCAGGTCATTTTGAAACTTTTATCTGTATAATCTATTGGAAGAATAAGCCTTGTTCAAAGCAAAAACAAAGCGTCATAGAATTGGAATCATATTTATTAGTTAGCAAAATGCTTTCATTTCTGCATATATGGATAGAACTCCATGTTTTAGTATTTAAATATAGTCTCTAGAATGTCATATGTATATTGTTTCTCTAAGTAGTTACTTCCAGAGTTTGGTCACTATGTTGATCATTATTTTGTAAAGTCACATATAAAAATTCTACAATTTTTGCCATTGGAGTAATTTGCCTTCTTAGGGACAAAAAATTCACCTATCCAATTTATAGACCAGAATGCAAGAAAAGTAAGGAGGTAAAATAACCTGGCAGCAAAGGAGACAATAATATGTATTTTACTTTTGTCTCACTTAATATTATTCTTGGAAATTCTCACCAGATCTCTTCTTTAAGCTCCAACAGTAAACCCAATAAATTTCTATTTATTGTCTCCTCTGCATTATGACATTCTACTATCTGAACAGCTTCAAAATGTGTAGATATCAACTAAAATATTTCAGCTATCTGTGAACATTCCTATCCTCTTATATAAGTACAAATTTGAAATTCTGATGTGCTGTTATTTTCACATTGGTCATTATGCTTTGAGGAGATTCATTTGGCCATTTGCAGGAGTCAGAATGTTCTTTTCTTCCACACTGTTGTTAAATGAATGTACTGTTTCCAGGAGTTCATTTTCTCTTTCAACACACTGAAAGAGAATCTCTTGGTGAAGCCAAGATATTCTTCTCCTTCTATACATTATGCAGCACATGTAATAATCTGGTGTTTCTGTTCTAATGGCACTGCCATACAATGATTTGGAGCTGTTTGATTATCACCCAATGGCCCATTTCTTACCTGGCAAATTCCAGATAGTTTCTCTTGGAAAAACATGGAAGCAACCCTTACTCTTGGATCAGAAATGACGATTGTCTTTGAACTGACCCAATGATTGAAATAGAATTTCATTCTTTCTCCAACAAAACCACAGTTCCTTTCCTATCCACTCTGTAAAATGTACTTTTGTTAACAGAATCTAACTCCCAGCTCTGCTGATATAAACACTGCCTGGATAAGCAGGAACAAGGAGCTAGATACCACAGAGACCCAGAATAAAACAAAACTATACTGGCAAAAAAAAAAATCAATGATTTCCAATGATACTCTTCTATACTCAGATTGGTGCCTAGCACAGTCTTTATAGAGAGGCATCACCCACTAACTGATCAGAGCAGGTGCAGAGACACACAGCCAAATATTAGCTGGAGCTCAGGGAATCCTGCAGAAGAGAAACAGACAGGTTTGTGAGGCCAGGCAGGACTAGGACACAAGAGCACGGTCCACAGAATCAACTATTCAGGGCTCATAGACTCTTACATAGACTGAAGTGACAATCATGAGTCCTGTATGAGTCTGGGCCTAGGTCCTCTGCATACATGTTATGTGTTGCTTAATATTTTTGTTGGACTTATAATGGTGGGAGTAGGGATATCTATGACATTTTTATCTGATCTTGGGACCCCATTTTCCCTTACTGGTCTGTCTAGTCTACTCTTTTATTATTATTTTCTTTTATTGGATATTTGCTTACATTTACATTTCAAATGTTATCCCCTTTTCCAATTTTCCCTGCAGAAGCCTCCATGCCATCCCCTCCCCCATGCTTCTTTGAGGGTGCTCCCCCACCCACCCACATACTTGCTCCCAACTGCCTGCCCTGACATTTCCCTACACTGGGGCATTGAGGCTTGACATGATCAAGGGCCTTTCCTCCCATTGTTGCCAACAAGGCCATTCCCTGCTAAATATGTGGTTGGAGCCATAGGTCTCTCCATGTGTACTCTTTGGATGGTGGTTTAGTCCCTGGGAGCTCTGGGGGGGGGGGATTCTGGTTGTTTGACATTGTTGCAAACCCCTTCAGTTCCTTCAATATTTTCTCTAACTCCTCAATTGGGAACCCTGTACTGAGTCCAATGTTTGGCTCTGAGCATTTCCCTCTGTGTTTGTCAGGCTCTGGCAGAGCCTTTCAGGAGACAGTTATATCAGGCTCTTGTCAGCATGCACTTCTTTCTTGGTACCTGCAGTATTGGTTGTCTGGTTTTGGATCTCAATGTTGGATAATCTCTGGGTGGCCTTTCCTTCAGTTTCTGCTCCACACTTTGTCTAGTCCAACCTTAAAATGAAGATTCGTGCCTAAATCTCAAACTATTATACCATGTTGGGGTGAAATCACTGGGAACTTGCTCCTTTCTGAGGAAGCATTCATCTTGAAGAGAGGAGGTAGGGAGAACTTAGAGGAGTTAAGAGAGAGAATACAACAATCAAAATGAAAATTATGATAGAGAAGAAATGTAAAACCAAAACAAAACCAAATATTGAACCCTTGACACTCTTTGGTACCCTTCAAATGTATATGCTCAGGCATTCTGAGTGTTGGACCTCTGTCCACGTACTTTATGGTGTTTGCACTGCCTACATATGTGTCAGTGATTCTTTTCTTAGTCTTTTAAATGCTGTCTTCTGAATTTACATAACTAGCTCCAAGGTTCTACAGGCTAGTAATAAATACCCAAATATCTGTTCAGAAAGAGAACAATGACTTCCTACTTCTTATAAACCATCATCTTTCTACATAAGTAGACAAAGTACATAACTGTGGTGATTTGAATAGGTATGGCTCTCATAGATTCATGTGTCTTGGCCCATGGACATTGGCAGTATTAAGAGGTGTGAGGTGTGGCCTTATTGAATAGGGGTGTTTGTGTTGAAGGAAGTGTGTCACTGTAGGGGTGGGCTCTGAGGTCTCCTCTGCTCAAGGTACACCTGTGTGGTGTACACAGTCTTCCTTCCGTTGGCCTCAGATGTATGCTGGGATACTAAAATGCTTTCCACAATGAGAATGAAACAATCCCTGAAAATGTAAGCCACCATAAGTAAATGTTTTATTTCTTTTTTAAATAACAATTACCATGGCCATGGTGTCTCTTCAAGCAATGGAAATTCTAAGACAATAGTGATGCTTACAATTACACCATTAAATTTTAGTAAACTCAAACATAGTCTTTAGTAATTACTAATTATAAATATGAAACAGAGCCATCTTCAAAGACTGAAAATAAGTTGTAAAAATTTTAAACCAAATTTCTTTTAGTAGAAGATATTGGCCTACTTTAGAAAGTACAATAAAATTCTCAAATTATAGTCATGAGTTGTAAGTATATTTTTATAGAAGGCGAGTATAAAGAAATACCTACACTTAACTTGTCTATTTTTTGCACATATAAATTATAGCCATTCCTTTTTAAAATATTTTTTTTTTGGTTTCTGTTACTCCAATTGCCTGTTTGAAAATTATGTCAGTGATTTTATCTGAAATAATTCTGGCTTTGTAATATGACTAAGGTACATTCTGGCTGTGTTTGTATCAAAGAAGTATGGATACTCTGCCTGAGAAGTCTGTCTTCCCTGTCATCCAGCTCCAGCTTTCTCTACTCTGTCCTGTACAACACGATGTTTGTGAAATGCTAATGTCTGGGTGTCATTTCACCTCAATTATCTGTCCTCGTCCTCCCTATGTGAAAGGAGAAAGAAGTCGATGCAGGATCAAACACCTGCTTCTTATATGTAAAGGACAGCACTGGCCACAGTGTCAAAGTATTTCCGACAGTGGAAAATGACATGCACATTCACCAGATGCTAGTTTTCTGGAGGTGTTTGAACTCTGTGCGCTGAGGCAAATGTGGTCCTTAGAGGCTTAATGAATATAGGTCCCTTCCTCCTCTGAATACTAAAGACTGTGAATCAGGCTAGTGTCATTCTCTAATACTGTGTATGCTTGTGCTTGGAATAATCAGAATTATATCTGAAACAGTACCAGTGGAGGATAATAGCAATGCCAAAGTCATGGTGTGCTTCCACACACCCATTTCATAGATGAACATATCAAAATAGGGAAAAAATGAAGTTGCATGAACAGTGAAGGTACATGGCCTACTCATAAAATGACCTATGTTTTTATTGTTTCATGTTTTTCAACAAGTAGAGAATGATAGGACTAAGAATAAATCTTTTGAATGTTTTGATGAGTGTGAAGTTTTAAAATATATCACTGGAGTACAGCCAACTAATATTTGAAAACCAATCACCAGACTGTTGTATGAATATCTCCTGGGAAAATGTCTATTCACTTTGAACAAAGTACAGAAGACAAATCAGAGGCAATGACTCCAGCACAGTCTAACTAAGTGAACCAGTAAGTTAAACTAGGCTCTCTTAGAGGAGCATGGGTGAGCGGTTTCTTTCAGAAAAATGAGTCAGTAGTTGTGTACAAGAGCAGGACCACACTCTATTGAAGAAAACATCTCCTCCAGCAACATTACATGATCATGGGTGTGGCATCTCTTGAAGTAATCCTCTCAGCACACTTTAATGTATAAGCATGAAAAATACCTCTTGTGACAGTCACTCCTCCCATGAATAAATTTCAATGGTTCCAGACTTGAACAGATTTCCTATGGGTATTCAAAGCGGCTGGGAGATCAAGAAAACATACAATAAGGACACATATGCCACAATGTTCATAGAAGCCCTATTTATAATAGCCAGAAGCTGGAAAGAACCCAAATGTACTTCAATAGATGAATGGATACAAAATTGTGGTATATTTACACAATGGAGTACTACTCAGCTACCAGAAACAATGACTTTATGAAATTCCTAAGAAAATGGATGCATCTAGAGAATATCATCCTGAGTGAGGTAACCTAGACACAAAAGAACAGATGCAATATGCAGTCATTGATAATTAGACACTAGCCTCAGAAAGCTCTGAATATCCCAGAAACAACTTGCAGGCCATATAATGCTCAAGAATAACAAAGGCCAAATAGTGAAAGCCTCAGTGCTTCTTAGGAAAAAATAAATAAGTGTATAGCACCCTCTAAGAGTGTGGTACACCTAGACCTTAAATCGTTAATAATCCAAGTGTTAGGAATATAGCTATGAGGCAATTTTTGGTATCTAAAGATTATGTTTAATCTATACACACCAAGAAAACTCTGACTGTTTTTATGTTACATTCTGTTCTACATGTACTTTATGCTTATGGTAACTAGTGGGATTTCAATGCATGCTATCAAATCTCTAAAAGAATTGCCAAAATGCTTTTACAAATCTGTCCATGTATCTCTCTTCATTAAATAAAGTTGCAAGAAAAAAAAAGAATATCATAGCCATGCCTGGAACACAGTGTTCAACAGCTATGGAGGAATTTACAGGTCTCAACAAGCTTAGAAAAGACTTAAGTTCCCTCGTGGCTCTGGTGGGCTCTGCCTTCAGTACTGCTCATGACATTATTTCAAATCAGTTCAAAACAAATCATTAAGGATAGCAAAAGTAAGAGAATCTCACTTTAGAAGAGGGATGCCATTGCAGAACTGGTGACGCAATGCTCTCCATGTCTCTGAGAATGTTTATCTCTGATTACAGTCTTCTGAAGGAAGCCAATATTGCTAAGCAGAGATGACATTCTCTTCTTTAAGGTTATAACTCAATGTGCTAAGCTAAATTACACATACACATTTCCTTAGCACAGATTGTGATATGTATTTTATATTACAAAGAAAATTCTATTTCCAGCCCTTTCAAAGCAAAAGGGAGGGTGGCTATGTGGTATATATCTATTCCTGGATATTCTTAAGCATGATGCAAATTTTGATATCAGTATTTTGAACTTGCTATTTATTATAGCTTCAGGAATGTACCCTCTGTCTGCCTTCTGTCTGAAACTGAGTATGTTGATGATGAGGTGTTATGCAATTTAAAATTGCTGAAGGAAGCCTCACGGCCTAGCTTGCAGTTTATTCTATGTATGCCTTTCTCATTATATTTCATTTTGAAAGTCTCCATTAGATTGTAGTTAGATAGAATTATATCCTAACGTGGTGATAATTGCACACCCTGTTAAGCTTTGTACCCTCTTTGCCATGATGATAGGCACTATATTGTCAAATGCCATTCTGCAAGCAAACACAAATGTCAACATTAGCTGCATTCATTGTTTTCAAGTAGGTGAAATTTACAAACTCCTTAGCAATCATTCCGCACCAGGAAAAAGGCCTTTAGCAGAAACCCATGTGGGAAGACAGCAGTAGGAGTCGGTTCATATGTATGAGTTGCTATTTCTGTGACAGTCACTTTTAAAGGCACTGTTTGTTTACCACCTGTCAACAGGAAATGCAAAGTACAGTTGCACTGAATTTGTCTCCATATACACAGCTCATTGGGAAGGAACTCAACTGAAAGCTTAAAGGAGGGTCTTATTTTGAGTACTTTAGACAAATAAGCCCTTAAAACAAATGCCCAAAGATGAGATTCATATACAATTACAAATGTAAAAAATTTATTGAATATGTTCATAGGTAAATGGAAATAAACTTAAACTCTGTAAAAACATTTTAATAAGACATGAATGCTCTATCTCATTCACTTCCACTCTCTTAATTTCTTGTTCATAAAAAGCAATAATATTCCAGCTTATGAGTTTGTTTGCACTGATCCCTTGTAAAGCTTACAATGGCATTTGATGTATATTAAAAATTCAATTGGTATAATAATGCACAATCTTCTAAGAGAGTGAAATATTTAGTAAGAAAAAGAAGTGTTTGGGTCATTCAAGTTGATTAGGCAAAGTGACAAATAAGAATTAATTTAACATGCAGGGTGGCAAGCAGCAAAATTTTGCATAGGCCTGAAACTGTGCTGTAGATTTCCAAACAGCGTTTCTCAGAATCTGCATCAAAGTTTGGGATGATAAATGGAACTTGTAGTTTCATTAAAGTAACAGTGTAGGTGGTCTGCAGTGGGGTGGAGGTAAAATTTCCTATCTTGTTTTTATTTGTTTGTTTGTTGGTGAACTCTAACCTTTTAAATAGAACATCATTTTTCAAAATAGGTTATAGTAACAAAAATATTAATCAAATGATAATTTATATTGTAAATCTCTTACAGTCTGTCTGTAATAGTGATTAAAACTGTTATTTTCTGTCATGATGTTTACTTACTGATTGTACTGGCTAGTTTTGTGTGTCAAGTTGACACAAGCTACAGTTATACCAAAAAAAAAAAAAAAAAAAAAAAAAAAAAAAAAAAAAAACAAAAAAACAAAGCCTCAGTTGAGGATATGCCTCCATGAGATCCAGCTGTGAGGCATTTTCTCTATTAGTGATCAAGAGTAGGAGGGACTATTGTGGTTAGTGGCATCCCTGAGCTGGTAGCCCTGGGTTCTATAAAAAAGCAAGCTGAGCAAGCCAGTAAGTAACACCCCTCCATGGTCTCTACATCAGCTCCTGCTTCCTAACTAAAGCAAGTTAAGTCCTGACTTCCTTTGGTGATGAACAGTAATGTGGAAATGTAAGCTGAATAAACTTTTTATCCTTGTCTTAGTCAGGGTTTCTTTTCCTGTACAAATATAATGACCAGGAAGCAAATTGGGGAGAAAAGGGTTTATTCAGTTTACATTTCCATATTGCTGATCATCACCAAATGAAATTGGGACTGGAGCTCAAGCATGTCATGAGTAGGAGCTGATGCAGAGGCCATGGAGAGTTGTTGCTTACTGGCTTGCTGGAGTTCCAGTACTGACTTGCTTTGGTGATAAACAGGAATGTGGAAGTATAAGCTGAATAAATCCTTTCCTCCTCAACTTGCTTCTTTGTCATGATGTTTTGTGCAGGAATAGATACCCTGACTAATAAAAATTGGTACCAGTTGTGGAGTATACTTGTGACAATGTGACCAAATTTTGTGGAGGACTGTGGAAGGACTTTGAAACTTTGAGGTAGAATAGCCACTGTGATGTTAAGAGCTCTGTGGGATATTTTGTAGGAACTTGGAAGATAATGTTGAGAACAGTGCAGAAGATGGAGGTCTGACCTGTGAAATTTCAGAGAAAAGATTAAAGACTCTTATCAGTGCTGTTGCTATTTTGATTGTGAAGATTCGTTGGTTTAGGTTAGCAGGGGATGAAAAATCACCTTCAATTAACAAGATACCAGAACTACTAAATTTAAAGTTTGCATTACTGGACAATTGATGCTGGTCAGCTGGAGCAAAGAAATTAGTGGTGATTAAGAAGAGACCAGCATTATTTAGATGACATCTGAAAAGTGTTTTCTGAGAGCACAAAGAAGCTTTGCTCCAGAGATAGCCAAGGTTGTACCTTGTGCTGTGGCTGAACTTGGTAATATGTATGAATTACCCAGGTGTACTATTTTTCAAGGGATGAAAGGTATTGAAGAGTAGCTGAGGATCTGCAATGTGGGAGGACATGGAAGGCCACTGGTGAAGGTGTAACCTCAGTTGCAATTAATGCCCCAGGGCTGAAGGGGTCATGCAAATGAGTTGAGGCTTGGTGCAATAAAGAGAGCCTATTAAAGGCTACTGGTAAAGCCTAGTTGCAGTTGAAGACAGGAATGTTTTGGAGATGCCAGTACTATGATGACCACCAAGAACAGCAGCAACAGTGGAGTACAGGTAGCTGGAGCCTAGCAGATGAGGTGTGTGCTACAAAGAGCAGAACTGGAGAAGTAACCCAAGCCCTTTGAGGAACCCAGAAATTTGTGAGTGGCTCTCAAACATTGTATGTTTAGGCTTTGATTTTGATTGTGACTGATCCCTGATATTTTTCCCTCTTGAAGGAAGAAGTGGACCACATGGTTAAGAGATTTCCAGTTGAAAAAGGATTTTGAATTTTAAAAGAGATTAGATATTTTAAAGGGATTGAAATGTTAATATGTAAGATTTTGTGAAGACTGGGACTCTTAACATTATTTAGATCCTGGGGATGAATAAGAAAGTAAGGGTTGAGGCTAAATAGTGATGTGTTTGTGTGTTAAGTTGATAAGAGGTTAATTATACTGGCTGTTTTTTTGTCAACTTGACACAAGCTGGAGTTATCACAGAGAAAGGAGCTTCAGTTGAAGAAATGTCTCCATGAGATACAGCTGTAAGGCAATTTCTTAGCTAGTGATCAAGTAGGAAGGGCCAGCCCATTGTGGGTGGTGTCATTCCTGGCCTGAGAGACCTGGGTTCTATAAGAAAGCAGGCTGAGGAAGCCAGGGGAAACAAGTCAGTAAGTAACATCCCTCCATGGCCTTTGCATCAGCTCCTGCTTCCTGATGTGCTCGAGTTCCATTCCTGACTTCTTTTGGTGATGAACAGCAATGTGCAAGTGTAAGTTGCATAAACACTTTCTTCTCCAAATTTCTTTTTGGTCATGATGCTTTGTGCAGGAATAGAAATCTACACTAAGACATTGATGTAATGGAAATCTCTGCATTATTATATAACATTCCAATTATTTCTTCGTATTAGAAATTAAGTGAATATTAATAACATTACACTATGTCTACATAGCATAGTCTCATGGTCAGTTGTCCACAGAGAGACTTCAACATGGAACCCATGCCATCACAATCAAAATTAATAGCATTTATTCAGCATGGGTATCTCCTTGCGACCTAAGTGGTGCAATTGCTATAACCCAGAGCCCTATAATTTTAACACAATTTTTCATCAGTTAATATGTTGCCTATTGCTATTTATTTTTCCTTCACGTAATGACTAACATAAGGGTATGAGTTCTATGTTAGGACTAAGAAAGAAGTTGTCATAATTGCCATCACTGTTTTGCTGTTCTAAAAAAACAATAAAAATTCAAAACCATATAAAAAGTCATTTTAAAGGGTTATTTATTGGTAATTTCAACAATTAATTAGGAGTATTATCATTGATTTAACATATATTAATATATACATAACATATATGTATATACATACATATGTGTGTGTGTTTGTGTGTGTGTGTGTGTCCCTAAATGAGGTCAGATATTAAGCTACAATTTCAGCTTTGATTCATCATTGTGAATTACAGCACAGGATTTACTATATATGAATGAACTGACTGCTACTGTCTTTCAGTTGAAATGTGTGAATGAAGTTCACCATCAGTCATTTCCCTGTGAATATTTAGCATTCCTGAAGCTTCAGAGCATTCTCATGGTTTTCTTAGACCATAACAAGTTCATCAGACTATTTAAATCCTAATGGCAGTTTTTAAACAATGTGTGTGTGTGTGTGTGTGTGTGTGTGTGTGTGTGTTAAACAGAACATGAACATTGATATGAATTCAATGCTTCCTCTTGAAGCACAGAAACTTCAAATTTAAAATGAGTTCTAGTTAAATTGGTTGTAAAAGGGAAGACACATTCTGCATGTTATAGCTTGGAGTTGAGCTTCTTTTATTTCTTTCCCACTTCTGTCCTGTTCTCCTTTCCTCTTCTGTCTCCTCCTCTTGCCTCCTCTTCTCCCCTCTATTTTCCTCTCCTCCCCTGCCTTCCCCTCCCTTCTCTATCTCTCCTCATGTTCTCCTCTCCTTTCATCTATCCTCCACTTGCTTTCTCTCTTCCTTTTCTTTACTCCTCTCTATTCCTCTCTGACTTCTCTCTCCACTCCTGCTTTGGTCTCTTCTTTCTTTCTCTTCTAGTTTGTTTTTTGTTACTGTGATAAAACAATAGTATGACTACTATCACCAACAATAAAGCTATGACCCAAAGCAAATTAGTGAGGAGTTTACTGAATTTTAAAGTTTATAGTCTTTCAGCAAGAAAATTGGAGGGAAGACTGAATACTAGATATCTCCTAGGTTCATTGTTAGCTAGCATGCACACACACACACACACACACACACACACACACACACACGGCTTTACCTATTTATGGGTATTCTACCCATAATAGGCTGAGTTCTTACTATCTAAAAAATTCCCTGGACAAATTACAAGAAGTCAATGCTTCCTCTTTTTAGGGATGTCAAATGGACAACTGTAATGGTTTGAATACATATGGCTTCAATAGACTCATGTGTTTGACTACTTAGCCCACAGAGAGTAGCACTATTAGAAGGTATGGTTTTATTTGAGTAGGTATGGCCTTGATGGAGAAATTGTGTCTTTTTGGAGGCAGACTTTAAGGTCTCTTATGCTCAAGCTATGCCTAGTGTGACACATACTCTTCTTTTGCTGCCTGCAGATAAAGATGTTATACCTCAGTTATACCTCCAAGGACTTCTCCAGCACCATGTCTGCCTGTATGCTACCACATTTCCTACCATAGTAATAATGTACTAAGCCTCTTAACTGTAAGCAAGTCTCAATTAAACATTTTCTATTATAAGAGTTGCCCTGAATATGGCATCTCTTTGAAGCAATAAACCCGAAAATAAGATAACAACCACTATTAACTATCTCCCACTACACCTTTTTCAGCTGCCATGAGTTGAGTAATATACTCAACCAAGGACAATATGTTTGATTATACTGTGATGTGCTGCCTTGCCCTAAACCTTAAGAACAATATGGCTACCCAACCACAAAATGATATCTATAATTTTAAAAACCTAAATACTTTCCTCTTTATAGTTTATCATCTCTAAATATTGTTAAAGTAATAGGATACTGATTCACATGCACAGCTATATAAACAATGCATTCTTTTAAAAATTCATTATATTGTGCATAAGAGAATAAAAGTATATAATCATATTTAACATTCATTTCTTTTACATTATGGATATTCATGTTCTACCAAGGCTAAGCACAAAATCTTTTTCTTTCAATTGCTTCTAAGTTTTATTTGAACAGAGTTTCTACAATTATAAAATGTGGTTCTAATTTTCTTTTTTCAATATCAGGTATTCACAATTTCAACACAATTTTGTTATTGCATATTTTCTTACAGGTGTTAGCATCTTCATCTGAGATTACTCAGAACAGCACAATCAATACCAGTTCTATGAAGGTTTTCCATTTAATTTAGATATACAAAACCTACAGTACTAGTCTGAGAAGTAAGCATTTACATTTCAAATGGTCTTAAGTCTAAAATTATACAGAGAAAAATATATTTTCCTCCAGTGACAAGCAAGGCTGTTCCACTTCAACAATTGTACTTTGCCCCATGATGAGTCATGCTAACATGTAAGCCTCTTATGGGATATCTAAGACTGCATCTTACCTTTATGTACACAGAGTCACTTTATTTCTATAGGCTATTGCTTGTCTTTAATGTGTTAATTCCAGTGAAAAGAATAGATAAAAGAAATAGAGGAAGAGCCTGAACCTTTAAATTTCAAGGACTGTTCATTCAGAAACTAAGATCCTTGCAGTAATCAGATAAAGGACAGTGGCTGCCACAGCTGATCCTCTGTGACAGGAACAGTTAGGAACAAAGAAACAATGATGCCCTGCTGGTTTTGCTACCATCCTGACTCCCTCAACCTATATCCAACTTGCTCCAGAAGTGTATGCTTAGCTCTCTGCAATGGGCCTTACACCTGAGAGTTGGTCAGCTAATACTTCAGGAGTCTTTAGAAATTTTGTGGGTATTTTAGAATTATATATTTATTTCAATTATGTTGTTACTACTTTCCATTATCAATAGAAAATTAGAAATTAACTCTATCTGGTATTTATAGAGAAAATTAAGTTATTTAGTTCTTTTAAATTTTTCATTAAGATTGAATGTGTAGGAACGCTTCTGTCAATTTCAATTTTTCTGTTGATGAATAGAATGACTTATGTATCTGTGTGGCTGAGGATGTAAAGACTTATCAGCAGAAGCATGTTTACCTTAGGTTCTTTATCCTAATTCACTCTTTCTCTATCAGGCCATTTTCCTGTTGGTGATAGGTCTCATAATGATTGTTGTTTATTGAGCAATGGTACCATGAAACTCATGATGTTTAATATGTTTACTAAATAAATTTAAACTTGACCACTACAAATGTAAAGATTTACCAGAACAATAGACTATGACTGAATTTTCACATTTCATAGATAGAAAATTCTGAACTTCTATTTGTTTCTTTCAATCCTATTGTTACAATGGCTATAGCTTCAAAATCAGCAATGTGCATATGACAAGAAGTAAAAGTCAAATTATCTTTGTATGTATATATTTAACATGTTGTTGATTCTTTGCAAACTTCACAACCAGCCCCCTCCTATTCCCTTCACCTTATACCTTCCTGTAGGAGGAACAGCAGGCTTCACTGACAAGGCAGTGACTGCTTCAGCATAAATAGCATTCATGTGTCTGTGGTGTGTGGGGGTGGGAGTGCTGCTGTGGAGGCAAATTCCAGTAGAGGGCCAAACTGAAGCCTGCTTGAGAGCATAGAAATTGGTGAGGCAGACAATGAGAACTAATCAAGAACTGCCACTTGAAGGTCAGGCTTGCTTGTGAAAATGGGACAGGGGAATAAAGGGTGGTCCCCTAGGATTAATAAATGTAGCTTGCTGCCATCTTCTCATCTGTTGAGTCTGAGTTGTTGATTTCATACAAACTCATGCCCAACCTCCAAGGGTAAATACAGACAGTGGTTTATCCAGGATGTAAAGCAGTACCCTCCTTCTGCTTTTGGAACCTAAAAGAAAAAAAAAAATCTGTGGATGCTGTAGTTTGTCATGGTGTGTCCCATAACACACCCTTTTGTCCACACTTCTTTGCTTGCAATGAACATTTGCCTCTGGCTTCTGATAGACTATCAATAGTAGATCCTCACTGGAAATCTTCTTGGATATTCTTGGATAGTCTCTTGATGCCATATCATGAAGACCCTGCAGCTTGCAATCTACCCAGACAGGTCTCCCAAGTGTTATTATAACTGGTGAAGGACAGGTCCACCTCTGTTGCTTTTATGACCCCAGAGTGAGGGGTTGAGAGAGGACATTTCTCCCTCATTCACAGTACCACATGGCAAACAAGGTATAAGACCAGCTCTCCCACACTTATACCCTTGTGGCCAGGTCATCAGCAACTTTTGATACCAGGGCTTGTTCTAATGTGCTTCCTAGGAGGTATGGGACCAATCCCCTGAGTATAGCAGATGGTGATAGATGGGGCCAGGTTTCCTGTTCTCATGCCTCTCAGGCCATCTGTTACATGATTCCCAGGTAGGGAGAGGTTGAAACCAATTCTGCACAACCCACAGACATGAATATTCCCCTAAAAGGCAACCTATACCAGGGATGTCCACCTGGCTTTTGGTAGTAACAGAACAACTCCTGCAGGGCCATAGACTCAGGCATGGCCTCTGTGTCAAGACAGGCCCAGTGTTCACCGTGGTCTTAGGTAGAATCATTGACTAGAGTCTCTAGTTCTGTCTCTCCTCATTTTGTACCCACCCTCTGCTTCTCTTTCTCTATACACTTAATTGCTCATTTTAGTTGCTCCTACTTGGTGCTTGGGTTCATCTCAGGAGTTGTCTCCAGAGTGTTGTGCCCATGTGGCACACCTGAATGGTGGTCTTCTAAACCTTCAATACTAAGGTTTGTGGGGTTGTTAAGTGGGGTGAGGTATCTAATATGAGTCAGATAGCTGATTAATGGAATGAGAGTAAGGTTTGTGGGAGATATGCTCTCAGGCCATTATGTATTTGTATGAAAGTGAGGTCATGTAACTCAGTATAAGAAAATATATTTTAAAAAGATCCCTTCAAAGAAACACAGCAGAAGCTGGAACCAAGTTCCTGAAGAAAAGCAAGTAAATGCAAATCTATAAAATGTGTGTGGGTGCGTGCGTGTGCGTGTGTGTGTGTGTGTGTGTGTGTGTGTGTGTGTGTGTGTGTGTATATATATATATATATATATATAGAGAGAGAGAGAGAGAGAGAGAGAGAGAGAGAGAGAGATTAGATATAGATATCAATGTCTTTAAACAACTGCAACCTTGTTTCTCAGGCCTATATGTGCCACCAAGACACACAGCCAATTTTTTTCTCCAGCTTTTTATCCTTTTTAATACTGGAGATGCACTCAGTGTTTACATTCAAAAGACTGTACATTTACTATTATATAATTACATATTTGCTTATTATAGAGTTTTATACATGCTTCTTTTGTGGAACATAAAGAAAGATCTCTGTAATTTGTTTGCTAGTTAATTCAGAATATAAGCTGTGGGTCATACAGTATAAAAAAATAACAGAGATTTAAAGAATCAATCTGGGCATGATACCCATAATCTCACTCTTAAATATGCACAATTTATCCTATAAAATGAGCTTTGTATATTGTAATATCCTCAGAAGAGTGGGGAGTTCATTTGAAGGTTCACATTGTAAGGAATGATGATATTAAAGCATAAAGATTACTATATTAGTCAGGTTTTTATTCTTGCACAAAACATCATGACCAAGAAGCAAGGTGGGGAAGAAAATAATTAGGCAGCTTCCACTTCCTTTTTTTTAAACAACTTTATTTTAAAGAACCAAGATAAATGTACAAATTTTAAGCATTTTTGCATAAAAGTATATGAATAAATTTTAGTCAGGGCTTGTGTTTTTTTTTTAAATGTTTGATAGTGTGCATTTAGATCTTACCAGTTACAATGGGCATAGAGTACATGTAAAAACAAGCTGTAACTTAAAACAGTTTCTTTTGTACTTGCATCAGCCACAAATGTACATATAAGGGATTCAAGACTAGACTATGCATTTGATCAATTACTTCTATATAAAGTTTTTAGTATTTCACTTCTTTTCTTTTTTTTTTTTTTTTTATTAAGAACAAAATTTAACTGGCTGGCTTACTGGTTCTGAGGTTCAGTGTTTTTTTTTTATTGTTTTGTTTTCTTTTCCTTTTTTCTTGGACTTCATATAGTCTGTGAGTTGTTTCTGGGGCAGTCTGAGCCTCTAGGGTTAGCATCCCACTATCAGTGACTGCATATTATATCTGCTCTTTTGTGACTGGGTTATCTCACTCAGGATGATATTCTCTAGATGCAACCATTTTCTTAAGAATTTGGTTAAGTCATTGTTTCTGGTGGCTGAGTAGTATTCCATTGTATAAATGTACAACAATTTTTGCATCCATTCACCTTCTGAAGGACATCAGGGTACTTTCCAGCTTCTGGCTATTGTAAATAGAGCTGCTATAAACATTGTGGTGCATATATCTTTGTTGTGTACTAAAGTGTCTCGGGAGTATATGCACAGAAGTGGAATATCTGGGTCTTCAGGTAGTACTAGGTCCAATTTTCTGAGGTATCGCCAGACTGATTTCCAGAGTGGTTGTATTAGTTTGCAACCCCACCAACAATGGAGAAGTGTTCCTCTTTTTCGGCAACCTCGCCAGCATCTGTTGTCATCTGAGTTTGGATCTTGGCCAATCTGACTGGTGTGAGGTGGAATCTCAGGGTTGTTTTGATTTGCATTTCCCTGATGGCTAAGGATGTCAAGCACTTCCTCAGATATTTCTCAGCCATTCGATATTCCTCAATTGAGAACGTTTTGTTTAGCTCTGTACCCTGTTTTTAATACGGTTATTTGATTCTCTGATGTCTAGCTTTTTGAGTACTTTGTATACCTTGGATATTAGGCCTCTATCTGATGTGGAGTGGGTAAAGATCTTTTCCCATTCTGTTGGCTGCCATTTTGTTTTCTTGACAATGTCCTTAGCCTTACAGAAACTTTGCAATCTCAATTAAGTCCCATTTGTTAATCTTTGACCTTAGAGCTAGAGCCATTGGTGTTTTGTTCAGAAAATTTTCTCCTGTGCCTATGTGTTCTAACGTTTTCCCTAGTTGTCAACTAATAGTTTCGGTGTATCTGGTTTAATGTGGAGATTTTTGATCCACTTACACTTGAGCTTTGTACAAGGAGATAAGAAAGGGTCTATTTTCATTCTTTTGCATGCTAAGTGACAGTTGCACAAGCACCATTTTGTAAATAGGCTGTCCTTTTTCCATTGAATGTTTATGTCTCCTTTGTCAAAAATCATGTGACCATACATGTGAGGGCTCATTTCTGGATTTTCTATTCTATTCCATTGATCCACATGCCTATTTCTGTACCAGTACCATGCAGTTTTCAGCACAATTGCCTTGTAATATAGCTTGAGGTCAGGGATAGTGATTCCCGCAGATGTTTTCTTCTTGTTGAGGATGGATTTCGCTATTTAGGTCTTATGTTATTCCATATGAAATTGCACATTTATCTTTCCCATTACATGAAGAACTGGGTTGGAATTTTGATGGGGATTGCATTGAATCTCTAGATTGCTTTTGGTAGGATGGCCACTTTTAAATTGTTGATCTTTCTAATCCATGAGCATGGGAGCTCTTTCCATTTTCTGAGATCCTCCTCAATTTCCTTCTTCAAAGGTTTGAAGTTCTTGTCATACAGGTCCTTCACTTGCTTAGTTAGAGTCACACTAAGGTATTTCATAGTTTTTGTGACGATTTTGAAGGGTACCTTTTCCCTAATTTCTTTCTCCACGTTTGTCCTTTGAGTATAGGAAGGCTACTGATTTGTTGGAGTTGATTTTGTATCCAGCCACTTTGCTGAACTTGTTTATCAGCTGTTGGAAGTCTCTGGTTGAATTTTTGGGGTCACTTAAGTACACTATCATGTCATTGGCAAAGAGTGATGTTTTTATCACTTCCTTTCTGATTTATATCCCCTTGATCTCCTTTTGCTGTCTGATTGCTCCAGCCAGGACTTCTAGTACTATGTTGAATAGGTAGGGAGAAAGTGGGCAGCCTTGTCGAGTCCCTGATTTTAGTGGGATTGCTTCAAGTTTCCCACCGTTAAGTTTGATGTTGGCTGTTGGTTTGCTGTATATTGCTTTTATTATGTTTAAGTATGGACCTTGGATTGCTGTTCTTTTCAGGACTTTTAACATGAAGGGGTGTTGAATTTTGTCAAATGCTTTCTCAGCATCTAGTGAGATGACCATGTGATTTTGTTCTTTGAGTTTGTTTATATGGTGGATTACATTGATGGATTTCCTTATATTAAACCATCCCTGCATCCCAGGGATGAAGCCTACTTGGTCATGATGAATGATCGTTTTGATGTGTTCTTGGATTCAGTTTACAAGGATTTTGTTGAGTATTTTTGCATCAATGTTCATAAGTGTGATTGGTCTGAAGTTCTCTTTCCTTGTAGGGTCTTTGTGTGGTTTAGGTACAAGGGTTATTGTAGCCTTAAAAAAATGAGTTAGGTAGTATTATATCTGATTCTATCTTGTGGCATAGTTTGAAGCATATTGTTGTTATATCCTCAATAAATGTCTGATAAAATTGTGCATTGAACCCGTCTGGACCTGGGCTTTTTTTGGTTGGGAGGCATTTGATGACTTCTTCTATTTATTTAGTTGTTAAAGGGTTATTGAGATGGTTTACTTCGTCCTGGTTTAACTTTAGGATCTTGTATCTGTCTAGGAATTCATCCATTTCCTCCAGATTTTCTAATTTTGTGGAGTTTTTATCCCACCCATTTATTCTGAGATATTGTCTGTCTTTGTCTCTGAGATGAGGTTCCTGTATGCAGCAAACAGCTGGATTTTGTTTATGTATCCAGTCTGATAGCCTATATCTCTTAATTGGGGAGCTGAGTCCATTTATGTTAATAGATATCAAGGAATAGTTGCTTCTGTTTCCTGCTATTATTGCTTTTGTGGTTGGAGTTGTGTCTGTGTCTTTTTCTTCTTTTGGCTTTCTTGCTTAGGAGTTTTCTTGTTTTTACTAGGATGCAGTTCCCCTCATTGTATTGGGTTTTCCACCTATAATTCATTGTATTGCTGGGTTTGTGGTCAGATATTGTGTAAATTTAGATTTGTCTTGAAATATCTTCATCTCTCCATCTATGGTGATTGATAGTTTTGCTGGGTATAGCAGCTTGAGCTGGTACTTGTTCTCTCTTAGGGTGTGCATGATGTCTGCCCAGGCTCTTCTAGCTTTCATAGTCTCTGTTGAGAAATCGGGTGTGATTCTGAGTGGTCTGCCTTTATATGTTACCTCACATTTTTCCCTTACTGCATTTAGTATTCTTTCTTTGCTTTGGGCACTTGGTGTTTTGACTATTATGTGTCGGGAGGTATTTCTTTTCTGGTCCAACCTATTTGGAGTTCTGAAGGCTTCTTTTATGCTCGTGGTCATCTCATTCTTGAGGGTAGGGAAGTTTTCTTTACGATTTTGTTGAAGATATTTACTGTGCCTCTTAGATGATACTCTTCTCCCTCTTCTATTCCTATTGTCCTTAGGTTTGGTCTTCTTATTCTGTCCTGGATTTCCTGGACATTTTGTGTTAGGAGCTTTTCACTTTTTGCATCTTCTCTGGCTGTTTTGTCTGTGTTTACAATGTTGTCTTCTGCCCCCGAGATTCTCTCTTCCATCTCTTGTAATCTATTGGAAATGCTTGCTTCTGTGACTCCTGATTTCTTTTTTAGGTGTTTTACCTCTAGGGTTATCTCTTTTAGTGTTTTCCTTATTGTGTCAATTTCCATTTTAAATTTCCTCTTCCATTCCTTCATCTCTTTGTTTCTCTTTTCCTCTAGTTTTTTGAGTTCTTTGAGTGTTTTTCTTGTTTCCTCTTTAAAAGTATCTGAATTTTTTTGCTTTCCCTCTTGTTCTTCTTTAAGTATCTCTATCAGCATCTTGAGGTATGATTTCAGGTCTGTGTCTTCTTTTTCTGGAGTGTTTGGAGTTCCTATGTTTGCTGTTATGGGAAAGCTGGGTTCTGGTGTTGCTAGATTGTCTTGGTTTCCTTGGGATATACTCTTTCGCTTTCCTCTTGCCATTTTGTTGTCAGTGATATGTTCTCCCCTTTCCCTTCTATCTGGTCTGTGTCCCTGGATCTCCACTGGTCCAGGTGGCAGATGAGCTGAGCCCTGTTCTGCACCTCAGAGTCCCTGGGTGGGAACAGAAGTTCCAATGTTGTGTTCCTGGTCCCTGGAAAGGGCAGGGTGGGTGCGCGCTTTCTGGGTGCACTTGGCAGAGATCTCTCTGCTCCCTGGATGCCCAGATCTTCTACTTACCAGTCTTTAAAACTTTAGGAATTGCTGGTCCAGGTGGCAGATGGGCCTGGCTCTGTTCTGCGACCTGCAGTTGCCGCCGGTTGGAAACAGAAGTTCCAAAGATATGTTTCTGGTCCCTGGATCAGGCAGGGCGTGGGGGTTGCACTTTCTGTGCGCACTCCGCAGAGATCTCTCTGCTCCCTGGCTGCCTCAATTTTCTACTCAACAGTTTTTAAACCTTTAGGACCTTTCGCTCTGGGTGGCAGATGGGCCTGTCTTTATTCTTTGCCCTGAAGTCGCCGTGGTTGACTATTTTTGCATCAATGTTCATAAGTGAGATTGGTCTGAAGTTCTCTTTTCTTGTTAGGGTCTTTGTGTGTTTTAGGAATGAGGGTTATTGTAGCCTCAAAAAATGAGTTAGGTAGTATTCCATCTCATTCTATCTTGTGGAATAGTTTGGAGAGTATTGGTGTTATGTCTGCAATAAATGTCTGATAAAATTCTGCACTGAACCCATCTGGTCCTGGGCTTTTATTTTTGTTGGGAGGCTTTTGATGACTTTTTCTATTTCTTTAGCTGTTATGGGATTATATAGATGGTATACTTGGTCCTGGTTCAACTTTAGGATCTTGTATCTGTCTAGGAATTCATCCATTTCCTCCAGATTTTCCAACTTTGTGGAGTTTAGGTTTTTGTAGTAGGATCTGATGATTTCTTCAATTTCCTCAGTTTCAGTTGTTATGTCTCCAATTTCCTTTCTGATTTTGTTAATTTGTATACTCTCTCTTTGCCCTCTAGTTAGCCTGGCTAGGGGCTTGTCAATCTTGTTGATTTTCTCAAAAAAACAGCTCTTGGTTTTGTTGATTCTTTCAATCGTTCTTTTTATTTCTATTTGGTCTATTTCTGCCCTAATTTTGATTATTTCTTGCCGTCTACTCTTCTTGGGTGTATCTGCTTCCTTTTGTTCTAGAACTTTTAGCTGTGCTGTCAAGTTGCTGTTGTATGCTTTCTCCAGTTTCTTTTTGGAAGAGCTCAGGGGTATGAGTTTTCCTCTCAGTACTGCTTTCATTAGATCCCATTGGTTTGGGTATGTTGTGTTTTCGTTTTCATTGAATTCTAGAAAATCCTTAATTTCCTTCTTTATTTCTTCTTTGACCCTGCTATCCTTTAACAGAGCATTGTTTAGTTTCCATGTTTATGTGGGATTTTTGTTGTCTTTGTAGTTGTTAAAGACCAGCCTTAGACCATGGTGATCTGAAAGGATGCATGGGAGTATTTCAATCTTCTTATATAGATTGAAGCTCGTTCCCTGTCTAATTATGTGGTCAATTTTCGAGAAAGTGCCATGGTGTGCTGAGAAGTTGTACTCTTTTACTTAACGATGATATGTTCTGCAGATATCTATTAATTCCAGTTGGTTCATAGTCTCTGCTAGTTTTACAGTATCCTTGTTCAGTTTCTGTTTCCATGATCTGTCCATTGGAGTGAATGGGGTATTAAAGTTTCCCACAATTATTGTGTCGGGTGAAATCTAGTTTTTGAGCTTTAGTAGGGTTTCCTTTATGAATGTGGGTGCTTTTTTATTTGGAGCACATATGTTAAGGATTGAGAGTTCCTCCTGACAGATTTCCCCGGTAATAAGTAAAAAGTGTCCATCCTTATCTTTTTTGATAACTTTTGGTTGGAAATTTACTTTTTCAATATTAGAATAGCCACTGCAGCTTGCTGCTTGGGGCTGTTTGCTTGGAAATTTTATTTGGCAACCTTTTACTCTGAGATAGTATCTGTCTTTGTCTCTGAGATGAGTTTCCTGTATGCAGCTAAATGCTGGATTTTGTTTATATATACAGTCTGATAGCCTATGTCTCTTTATTGGGGAGTTGAGTCAATTTATGTTAATAGATATCAAGAAATAGTGGTTTCTGTTTCCTGCTATTATTGCTTTTGTGGGTTGAGTTGTGTCTGTGTCTTTTTCTTCTTTTGGCTTTCTTGCTTAGGAGTTTTCTTGTTTTAACTAAGATGTAGTTCCCCTCATTGTATTTGGTTTTCCACGTATAATTCATTGTAGTGCTGGGTTTGTGGTCAGATATTGTGTAAATTTAGATTTGTCTTGAAATATCTTCATCTCTCCATCTATGGTAATTGATAGTTTTGCTGGGTATAGCAGCTTGGGCTGGCACTTGTGTGTGCATGGTGTCTGTCCAAGCTCTTCTAGCTTTCATAGCCTATGTTGAGAAATCGGGTGTGATTCTGATTGGTCTGCCTTTATATGTTACCTGACCTTTATCCCTTTCTGCTTTTAGTATTCTTTCTTTGCTTTGGGCACTTGGTGTTTTGACTATTATGTGTCGGGAGGTATTTCTTTTCTGGTCCAACCTATTTGGAGTTCTGAAGGCTTCTTTTATGCTCCTGGTCATCTCATTCTTGAGGGTAGGAAAGTTTTCTTCTACGATTTTGTTGAAGATATTTACTGTGCCTCTTAGTTGATATTCTTTTCCCTCTTCTATTCCTATTATTTTTAGGTTAGGTCTTCTCATGGTGTCCTGGTTCTCCTAGACATTTTGGGTTAGGAGCTTTTTTTTTTTTTTTTTTTTTTTTTTTTGCATCTTCTCTGGCTTTTTTGTCTGTTTACAATGTTGTCTTCTGCCCCCAAGATTCTCTCTTTCATCTCTTGTTGTCTATTGGAAATGCTTGCCTCTGTGTCTCCTGATTTTTTTTTTAGGTGTTCTACATCTAGGGTTATCTCTTTTAGTATTTTCTTTATTGTGTCAATTTCCATTTTGAATTCCTTCTTCCATTCCTTCATCTCTTTGTTTCTGTTTTCCTCTAGTTCTTTGAGTTCTCTTAGTGTTTTTCTTGTTTCCTCTTTAAAAGATTCTGAATCTTTTTGCCTTTCCTCCCATTCCTGTTTAAGGATCTCTATCAGCATCTTGAAGTATGATTTTAGGTCGGCATCTTCTGTTTTTGGAGTATTTGGCATTCCAATGTTTTCTGTGACAGGAGAGCTGGGTACTGGTGTTGCCAGGTTGTCTTGGTTTCCTTGGGATATGCTCTTTTGCTTTTCTCTTGCCATCTTGTTGTCAGTGATATGTTCTTGCTTTTCCCTTGTATCTGGTCTGTGTCCCTGAATCTCCACTGGTCCGGGTGGCAAATGGGCTGAGCCCTGTTCTGTGCCCCAAATTTGCCGGGTAGAAACAGAGGTTCCAATGATGTGTTCCTGGTCCCTGGATCAAGCAGGGCAGGGGCTCACTTTCCGTGCGCACTAGGCAGAGATCTCTCTTCTCCCTGGCTGCCCAGATCCCCTACACACCATGTAGCTTCCACTTCCACATTGCTGTTCATCAACAAAAATAGTCATGAGTGGAACTCACACAGGACAATATCCTAAAAGCAGGAATTGATGTAGAGGCCATGGAGGAGTGCTGCTTACTGGATTTCTTCCCATGGCTTGCACGGCTTGCTTTCTTATAGAACTCAGGTGTACCAGCCTAGGGATGGCACCAACCACTATGGACAATCCCACTCTTGGTCACTAACTGGGAAAAGATCTAACTGCTGGATCTCATGGAGGCATTTTCTCAAGGGATGCTCCTCTCTTTGTGATAACTACAGCTTGTGTCCAGTTGACACACAAAATAAGTCAGGACAATTACAATGATGACATTTGATCATTAATTATAATAATGTATGTTATGGTCTTTTTAACCTAGTTATGTGTAAGGACACAATGTGGTAAATCCAGTATGGATGTGTGATAAATATTTATTTGTAACTTCAAGGCCTTAATTGTGCACCTCATACTCTCTTCATTTTCTCATGTATCAAATTTGAAATGTTGTTGTTTTAATTATATTATTATTATTATTATTATTATTATTAATAGTAGTAATAGTAATTGTTGTAGTAGTAGCAGCAGCAGCAGCAACAGTGGTAATAGTAATAATATTTTAAGGGACCATCTTGGTAAAACCTAAGGAAGAGGACAAAGATTAATCAAGAACTACAACAGCTCAAAGTCCAACTTTACACTACATCAAGAATTCCTACCAAAGACAGAGTAAAATCAAACATGAAGATAGGTTTTAAGACTCTAATGCAGCCAGCAAAATACAGAGAGTCTCCTAGCAACACATGTGCAGAATGCATCTATACTTCAAGTCACTATGGACGACTGACTACACTAACCTATTGTCTCTGTCATGAAATCTTTGATGTTAACAGTCATAGAATATCACTCTGGGACTATTGGATAGTGTCTTTAATGTTCATAGATTCCCCCGGTGCTAGAATGTCAAATTTTCTCTTTCACAAGGAAGAAATTGAGACACAGATGTTAAAATAGTTCCTCACTGTAAACTGATCATTTTATACCAAAGTAGGAATCTGAGTCCATACATTACATTATTTTGTTCTAGAGGTTATTAAGGGAAATTATCATGAATTAGAAATGTGAAAAGAAAGTTGTATGGTGGAGTATGTGAAGCAAACCATGAACATAAGTGAGAAAGTTTTTATTTTATTTAACCACTTTATTTTAAAAAACAAAGATTAATGTACAAAGTTTAAGCATTTTTTTCATAGAAGTATACAAATACATTTTTGTCAGTGCTTGTTTTTTTTTTATTTTAAAGGTTTGATAGTGTACATTATGATCTTACTCCTTACAATGAGCATAAAGTACATGTAAAACAGGATGTAACCTGGAATTAGTCAAAGTTTTCTTGGTGTGTAAGGAGTAAGCATAATATTTTTTCTTTTCTTTTTTTTCCTTTATTAAACTTCATATAGTCTGTGAGATGTTTCTGGGGTGTTCAGAGCTTTCTGGGGTTAGTATCCAATTATCAGTGACTGCATATTATGTCTGTTGTTTTGTGACTGGGTTATCTCACTCAGAATGATATAATAGCCAGAAGCTGGAAAGAACCCAGATGTCCTTCAGAAGATGAATGGATACAAAAATTGTGGTACATTTACACAATGGAGTACTCAGCTACCAGAAACAATGACTTTATGAAATTCTTAAGAAAATGGTTGCATCTAGAGAATATCATCCTGAGTGAGAAAGTTTTAGTTAATCCATTTAATATAAATCCAGAGTGGTGACTAATATAAATTCTAACTTGCAATCCAACTGGGAATTTAAGCTTTAATGGACAGGTATCAGAAACATTAAATCCTAAATTGTAAAAACATGGCCTATTTCATTATTCATTAAGATATGCAGATATGAGATATCATAATAAATTAAGTAACAATTACTCAAAAAGCAATGCATATTCAGAACTCCGTTAAACTAATTCTCTCAATGTTTATTTAATTGAAAAGCAAAGTTTCTTCATAGGCTGGAAATGGCATCTTGGGACCGTTTTGCTGCTGTAAGAACTACAGAATCAAATGCTATACACTGGCCCTAGGTGCTACATGGAGTAGTCCATTCACAAAGAGAAGAATTGTTGCATATTCTGGAAACCCCTGGCTAAGTTTCATTGACTCATACCCTTCATGAAGATTCTTCTGAACCAGTGATCCTAAGAGAAACATAGCAGAGGATGGTAGTAGAAAAGAAGCTGGACTGAGCAAGCTTGGAGACCTGTCTTGAAGAAGCAAAAAACCATGGATGGCTTATGCAAAGAAATTAATCTATCAGTAACATGTTTAAAGTAAAAAGAAACAAGAAACAAAAAACAAAAGCAAAGCAAAGCAACAAACAACAGCAGCAACAATAACAAAAGCCTAAAACCAAACTAAATGCAACAAACCAGCCTCATCAACAAAAACAAAACCTCAACTAACATTTCAGTGTTTCCCTTGCTTCCTGAAGTCCTCAGCCCTGAAACCAGGTTTTCCCAGAATAGTGGCATCAGAGGGTCCAGCTAAGGGATAAGACATGAAATGAAGAGAAAAAGGAAAGTGGATATGGATCTTTTGCTCTGTGTTTTCTTTGATACAAAGAACTAGATTCTTTTGTGTGTAAGACTGTGACAAAGAGGATTCTTTTGTACTTTAGGTTTTAAGTATTTATGGGAAATGCCCTCTACATTATTTCTACCTTATTTTTTAGGGGGGTCAAACCCTAACAATCCCATTCCCATACATAAGCTGCCAGCATGTGTTTCTGATGTTGAAAGCGTTACTTTCTGAGACATTTCACTGTGCTAAGTTACTTTGGGGCTAATACATGCACTTTAAAATGACTGAAAACACCACTCATGCTGTAGAGCTGTCTTGGGTCTGGTTAGGGCACACACAGTGCCCCCATCTTAGTTTGTGATTGTGACAAGCACCATTACCATAAGCAACTTGGGGATGAAAGGGACTATTTCCTCCTACAATACTCAAGTCACACTCCCTCACTGGGACCTCAGTACAGGAACTGGAACAGGAACCTGGAGACAAGAGCTGGCAAGGAACATGGGAAGCTGCAGCTTCCTGGTTTGCCCTCTTCCCCTGCTGTTTTACATGAAGCCCGCCCCATCTGTCCTGAAGTGACACACTACCTACAGCAGGTTAGGTGTCAATCAACCATTCATCAATAAAACACCCCAGAGGCTTGCCTTCAGAACCATTTTCCTGCCTCAAAGTTTTATTTTTCAAAATAACGTTTGCTTGTATAAAATGGGAAAATATAAGAATAACAAAATCTAACCAGCATCCCTCCCAGTAGTACAGTGACTCCTTTTGAAATTAATCTTCTTTACTGGTACTTCCTTTCAATGTCACTGCCTCACAGACCTAACAAAAATTTATATATATATAAAGACTTAGAAGCCTGTGGTGCTTTCTATCTTTCTCTGCATCATTTTGCCTAATTTTCTTGAGGAAGGAATGAGGAGATTAGTTTGAAATACCTAGCTTTAGTACAGATTAGTTAATTCTGTCCTAAGCTTCAAGCCCCATTTATTATTTTAAACATGTCTTTGTTAAAATTAGGAGAGATTTTTTTTTTCATTTTCAGGATTACTTGCAAATACTATGGGCATTTACTGTCATATGGACATCTCTCTCTCTCTCTCTCACCCCCCCCCTCTCTCTCTTTCTCTCTCTCTCTCTCTCTCTCTCTCTGTGTGTGTGTGTGTGTATGTGTGTGTGTGTGTGTGTGTGTGTGCACGCATGTGCACATACACACACACATACACACACACACATTCCTGTCCATGTGGTTTTCAATCAGGATCTTAAATAGTCTGGGCTTCATGATCTAAAACGTGTGACTCTCTTGTTTCCACCTCCTAGGTACTAACATTGGGCGTGGGCCACCACCCCAGCTCTTGTTTTCTGAGTTCAATTCATTATCCTTAGACAGATGCTTTATTGACTTGTATGTATTAAATGGAAGTATTATAGAAAACTATCTAGAATGTTTCTAAGTTTGGACAATTAATCAGTGCAAGATTTTTGGCCCTCTCTTGTATTTTTAAGCAGAGTCAACTGTTAATGTGCTGCATACAATTTGAACTGATGCTTTGGATATACGTAATCCTTCCTTATAGGTATTTGTCTATGACATTTTAAGAGAGATGAATAATTGGTGATCTACAGTGTTGAGCAATCTAAACTTATAAGTCTTGTTTTTCATTTTCCCTAATGTAGGTACTTAGAGGAAGACTAATATTCAGAAGCCAAAACCGGCCCCACACTGCCTGGGAGCACCTTAACTGTGGACTAGGTATATCAGGTGTTAGCAGAATCATGCTGTGAGAAACTTGCTGAATTTTCCTTTAAAACTCCTTTTACGTTAGTAAAAAGTTTCAATTAAAGTAGTGCCTGGGAGATAATAGAAAACACTGAGTAAATCAGCACACTGCAAGTATAAACAGGACAGCATTGGTAAAAGTAGCCCAGGAATAAGCAGTTGTGTGTTGTGGAGCTGTAAAAATACTGGGCTGGAAAATGTCTCACCAGTAAGAGAACTTGTGCAAACCTGCGCTGAGTGTATGGAATAGTACCCATATAACACCCTGGGCAGGGTTCCACACAAATCTTTAACCCAAGCACTGAGAAAGCATGACTCAGCAAAATTGTTGTTCACTTGCTTCTAGCAGAAGAGAGGGAAGAAGAGAAGCAAGAGGGGTGAAGGAAGAGGAGGAGGAGGAGGAGAAAAATAATTCTTACAGTTCAAGGTTCAGAGAAACCAATATGCTTTCTTAAATAATGTGGACAATGATAGAGAATTCTGAATACCTTCCTCTGACCACTACATCCACACTTATGTATAAAGCACACACACACACACACACACACACACACACACACACACACACACACACAGAGCAAAGCAATCATTCAATCAACCAATCAATTTGAAAAATAAGATTGTAAAAATACCACGCTGGTCCAGAGATCATAATAGAATTGCTTTATTAGCCTATTAGTTTTAAATGATGTTATTTTCATTTCAAAAATTGCTGTTCTTAGTTCTCTCTCCACAAGTTCTTTACCCATCCCTTTCTTCCCTGCCTCTGAAAGGATGCTTCCCCACCTGCTGACCCTACCTTACCCTCAGCAGCATCCCTCTTACTTTACCATTGATCTAAAGTTTTCTATAAGGAAACAGCTTTAAGCTGTTGAATCTAGAGGATGTTTTTAAATTAATTAATTAATTTTTAGTTTTGAAAAAATCCATGCACACACACACACACAGACACACACACACAAATATTGATTAAATTCATCCCTATTGCTTTGACTCTCCAATTTCATAACATTCATTCACCACAGACCACAGTCCCCTTCTAACATCCTATATGTATTTTGTAAACCTACTAAATATGCATAGTGCTGCTTGTATTAGAATGTATATAGAAACTTCCACTAACCATGGGGAGCCTCTAGACCAGTGATTCTCAACCCTTTCAGATTCAAGTGTCCCTGAGTTGGGGTTAGAGTGTTGCCTAAGACCATTGGAAAACACAGATATTTACATTATGATTTATAATAGTAGGAAAGTTATAATTTTAAAGTAGCAACAAAAATAGATTTATGGTTGGGGTCACCACAATATGAGGAATAGCATTAAGGGTCACAAAATTAGAAAGGTTGAAAACAGTACTGTAGAGGCTACATTTCTGAAGGAAATAATTGCCAGTTTGGGGTAGGACTTCATCTAGAGCAATGACTTCATGAGATCCTCTTCCATGCATCCTGACTACTTGGGCTAGAAAAAGCATGTTACAGGTTATACATACCCAGTAATATCATCTTTGAACTTATGCAACATCCATGTAATGTCCTGAAATACCTTTATATCATCTCTACTGCAATTATATCTCATTTAGAGCTTCATCTAAAAGTCTCTGGTTCTCTTTATGTGATCAATATTCACTATTTTAATATTTCAATATTAATTCCTGTCTACATCAAAATGTACTTCTTTGATAAATGTCTATATAAAATATCCATGTCTATAAAATGAATAAAATGAATAAACAAAAACTTCAAGTCAATTTAGTTTTATGCCCATCTAGAGGAAGAACAGTATTCATTTTGGACCTATGACCTTCCTTACCACCCTGAACATGACTAATCATGTCTGACTTTGTCAGCTAAGGAGTCTAGCTAATATTTGTCTGTAAGACCTTGTTAGCTGAGATGTTTGACTTATATATGGTACCAAGAATGAATTCTCTGTTATAAAGATGGCCTAAAGTCTACTCAGACAGTGGTACATTGGTTATTACCATAACAGGCAGACAACTATTGCAGCAGTAAACATATTTTCATGCAGGTTATTATAGCTCATACTGTTATAGCTGAATAAGACTGTTGATTAGATTTCCCTCCTAGTAACACACACAGAAATTCTGAGCACTGTTAGGTAAGAAGTATGATGAATCATCCCTGTTTGTACCAGATTAATTTCTCCATGTTTTATGGATCAAGTATGTGGTTTTCTTCAGGATTAGGCTCTCACAATTAAGTTGTGTGTGTAAATAATCATGTTAACATCACATGTTTTAGAAGTCTACAAGCCACCACTGACAATAAATACAAAGAGGTGACCCATACCGAGCACTGGACTTTGAATTGGATAGCCTATGATGTCTGTGAGAGGCATTGATATAAGCTTGTAGAGTAACTACATTTAAAACACACACACACACACACACACACACACACATTTGTATGTGACATGTATAAGATATATATTCCTTTTATGTAAATACATGCATACATATACACACATACAGGTGTGTGTGTGTGTGTGTGTGTGTGGGTGTGTGTGAAAGAATTGGTTTCCTTATGACAGTTTTGAAGATCTTTGGTATCCCTCTTGTAACCCTGCTTCTGTCATTCCTCTCCACCCTACACACCTTTTAACATCTCCCATATAATTATTTCCTTTTCTCCCCTCATAACTCCGGCACTCAATCCCTACTTCTAGTCCATCTACAGACGTTCTCACTAGATTCAAGCCTTTTCGGTTCCCTAAAATATCTAACTTAAATTCAACCACCCTGTGATGGAGCAATTCCATTTAGACCCACTCTTCGGTTTGTGTGTATGTGTGTACATGTATGTATTTGTATGTGTAATCATGACTCTGCATGCATGTCTGTGTGTGTGCCTCTAGTATGCAGGTCCATATGTGTGCATGTATGTATTTCGGTGTTCATGTGCATGCAAGCATGTGTGTGTGTGTGTGTGTGTGTGTGTGTGTGTGTGTGTGTGTGTGTGTGTGTCTGTGTGTCTGTGTGTATTTGTTTGTGACTATTGAAAGCTAACATTCCTATATAAAAAAAGAACACATAGAATTTCAACATTTGTCTTCTGGGGTTGAATTTGTAGCTATGATTGATCATTTTAGTCTGTTGACTTGCAGGTGAACTTCATTTCCCTTGCAGCTGAATAATATTTTCATTAATTATTGATTGATGATTATATAACCTGTTTACATTTTCTAGCTATACTGAGCAAAAGAAAAATGAACATCCATGAACAATTATCTGAATAGTAAGATTCCAGTATTTTGGAATTATGCCTGATATACATGGATCATATGACCATATTTTTTGACATTTTGAAGAAATTTCACACATTTTCTCAGTGCTTTCAGCAGTTTGTACTCTCACCAAGAGTGACTAAGTTTTCCTATTTTTCCACATATATATTAGCATTTGCTGTTTTATTTAAAATTCTGGCAATTTAATTGACATATAGTAGAGTCTCAAAACAGTTTAAATTTGCCTTATTCTTGTGGCTAAGGATGATGAATATTTTAAAAAAATATCTACTTATAAGTCATTTTTAATTCTTCTTTTGAAAATAATTATTTTGAGTTGTTATGATTTTTTTTGATTTCTTGTGGTAAATTTTTCCCTTTATGGTGTGGTATTGTGTGGTGTGTGTATATGTGTGTGTGCCTGTGTGTGTGTGTCTGTCTGTCTGTCTGTCTTTCTGTGCCAGTATTCTGTCAGATGTAAACCTAGTAAAGATACTTTTCTATTTCATAGGATGGTGTTTCACTTTAGTTGCATTTGCTATACAGAAGCTTTTGCTTCATGCTGTGTTACTCCAGTTATTGGCCTTAATGCTAGGGCTTTTGGAGTCCTATTCAGGAAGTCCTTTTCTGTGCCTGTAGACAAGGGAGTATCATTGGTTTCTCCTCCAAAAACTTCATAGCTACTGGTCTTATGTTTAGGTTCTAGATACATTTGGAGGTGAGTATTATGTGGAGTAACAGTTGAGGACTATTAAAGCTTTCACTGTAAAGATCTTATACCTCCTGATTTAAGCTGATTCTAAGATTTGTTTTCTATTTTATTTCTGGTTATTGTGATGGGGTGGTTTTGTTTTTTCTTTCTCTGCATCTTCCTCATTGGCAATATCTGTTCATGATGAGAGTCTCAAAGATTGGAGATGCACATGGGATGTGTCTTAGCATAATAAGTACAATATGCAATATGTCCATGAACAACATCCTGATTAATGGGGAGAAAAGTTGAAACATTTCCACTAAAATAAGGAAAAAGTCCAGGATGGCCAATATATTCAGTCTGGTTCAGCATAGTATATGGGATCGTTCAAACCACTTAAATAAAATAAGAGTATGTAGAAAATGCAAATTGGTACAGAAGAAATCAAAGTATCTGTATTAGCAGATGATATGATTACCTATGTAACAGGCCTTAAGCACTTCACAAGAAAATACCGAAATTGATAACCAGGATCACCAAAGTAGGAGGATATAAAATTAATGCTTTCCTGTAGCTCAAAGACTGAGCTCTTTGTAATTAACATTCTATAACTACATTTTGATATACTTTCTTTTATTTTTTATGTGACTTGTAACTGTTCCTCCTCTCCTTAAGTATGTCCACAACTTAATTTCTAGAACTGGGGACATTTGTTCTATTTGAAGTAAATAATTGAATTAGAAACTTCTACAAAAGAAGGAAAGAAGCTCACCCGTAATTATAGAGCTTTCGCCAAACCTCACTGCCAGATTATTTTCCAGGACGGAGAATAAAAAAAAATAAAATCATACAACAGTTAATATGAGGAACTAGAAACTGGAAACTTATCCCCAGAGGCCAAGGATACATAGAATCATCAAAAAAAAAAAAAAAAAAAAAAAAAAAAAAGAGCAAGGGAAACGACTGTCTGCATCAAACCTGGTCTTTTCACTAGTCTAATTACAAACATGTAGCTCCTAAGATTGTAGAAAAAAAATTTTAAAATGTTCAAAGCTTTTCAATTTATTAAATTTTATGTGGAAGAACTAGAAGACTAAAAATTAACCACAAGAAAATAGTGCTTTTTAATTAATCGTTTTATTCATTTACATTTTAAATGATGTTCCCTTTCCCAGTTACCTCTCCAAAAATTCACTTATCCCCTACCCTATACTCTTTCCCCTTTGCATCTGTGAGGGGGCTCTGTGCTTTTTTATAGTAGAAACAAAAGATAAAAGGAAAAATTGTCAGAGAAATTCAATAGCATCATAACTAACACCAGCTGTTTGATTTCTAAAACACATGCAAACAATACAACTCATTCTATTTTTTGAGATTATATTAAGGATATTTCTTTCTTTCTCTTCTCTCTCAAAATTTTCCTATGTAACCTCGGTGATATCTTTTTACTGTTATCATTAACTATGATTACATGCATTTATGTATTTTTATGTACATTGTATTCTAAAGTATAACCTGGTCAGTCTGCATAATATTATCTGTATTTATATTTTCAGGGGTTACCATTTGGTACTGGATAAACAAAGTATATCTCTCTTTTATTTATTCGATACTTTATTTAATTGTACTTCAAATGTTATAATGTTTCCCTGTTTCACCTCAAGAAACTATCTATCCCATCTTCCTTTCCCCTGTTTCTGTGAGGGTGGTCTACCACCCACAGACCCTGACCTCCCTGCCCTGGTGTTTCCCTACACTGGGACACTGAGCCTTTCCAGAACCAAGGGTACCTCTTCCAACTGATGTCTGATAAGGCCATCCTCTGCTATAAATGCAGCTGGATCCATGGGTCATTTCCAGATGTACTCTTTGGTTGGTGGCTTAGTTCCTGGGAGTTCTGGGGGATTGGAATGGTTTATATTTTTGTTCTTCCTGTGAGGTTGCAAACCCCTTCAGCTCCTTCAGTCCTTTCTCTAACTTCTCCATTGGTGACCCAATGCTCATTCCAATAATTGGCTGTGAGCATCCACATTTAAATTTGTCAGACACTGGCAGAGCCTCTAAGAGACATCTATACCAGGCTCCGGTCAGCAAGCACTTTTTGGCATCAGCTATAGTGTCTAGGTTTGGTGTTTGTATATGGGATGGATTCCAAATTGGGGCAGTTTCTGGATAGCCTTTCCTTTAATCTCTGCTCTATACTGTGTCTCTATATTTCCCTCTGTGAGTATTATGAACCTCATCTAAGAAGGTCTGAAGCATCTATGCTTCTTCCAGAGCTTGATGCAGTCTGTGAATTGTATCTTGGGTATTCCAAGCTTTTGGGCTAATACCCACTTACCAGTGAGTGTATACCATGTGTGTTCTATGGTGACTGGGTTACCTCACTCTGGATGATATTTTCTAATTACATGTATCTGCCTAAGAATTTCATGAAGTCATTGTTTTTAATATCTGAGTAGTATTACATTGTGTAAATGTATCACAATTTCTGTATCTATTCCTCTGTTGTGGGGCATCTCGGTTTTTCCAGTTTATTCTTAATATGGCAACTATGAACATAATAAAGCATGAATCCTTATTACATGTTGGAACATCTTTTGGGAATATGCTCAGGAATGATATGATATATATGGGTCTCAAATTTCCAATTTTCTGATCAATTGCCAGACTGACTTCCAGAGTGGTTGTACCAGCATGCAATTCCACCAATGGGGGAGTATTCCCTTTTCTCCACATTCCATCTAGCATCTGCTGTCACCTGAGATTTTTATCTTTGCCATTCTGACTGGTATAGTATGGAATCTCAGGGATTTTGATTTGCATTTCCCTGATGGCTAAGGATTTTGAACATTTCTTTAGGTGCTTCTCAGGCATTCCATATTCCTCAGTTGAGAATTCTTTAACTCGGTACCTCATTTTTTAAATGTGGTTATTTGGTTCTCTGGATTCTAACTTCTTGAGTTATTTTTACATATTAGATATTAGCCCTCTATTGAATGTAGGACTGGTAAAATCTTCCCAATCTGTTGGTTTATAGAAACTTTGCAGTTTTATGAGGTCCCTTTTGTAGATTTTTGATCTCAATGGATAAGTCAGGAAATTTTCCCCTGTGCCCATGTGTTTAAGGCTCTTCCCCAATTTTCCTTCTATTGGTTTGAGTGTTTTATGTGGAAGTCCTTGATCCACTTGGACTAGAGCTTTGTACAAGGTGATAAGAATGAATCGATTTGTATTTTCTACATGCTGACCTCCAGTTGAACCAGTACCATTTGTTGAAAATGCTATCTTTTTTCACTAGATAGTTTTAGCTCCTAACCAAGCAAGTGAAAAATCTGTAGGACAAGAACGTCAAGCCTCTGAGGAAAGAAATCAAAGAATATCTCAGAAGTTTGAAAGATCTCCCATTCCCACGGATTGGCAAGATTAATATAATAAAAATGGCACTCTTGCCAAAAGCAATTTACGGATTCAATGCAATCCCCATTAAAATTTCAACTCAATTCTTCATAGAGTTAGAAAGAGCAATTTCAAAATTCATTTGAAGTAACAAATTCCAGGATTGCAAAACTATTCTGAACAATAAAAGAACTTCTGGGGGAATCACCATCCATGACCTCAAGCTGTATTACAGAGAAAACCTGATAAAAACTGCACGGTATTGGTACAGACATAGACAGTTAGATCAATGGAATAGAATCAAAGTCCCAGAAATGAACCCACACACTTGATCTTTGACCAACAGCACATCTCTTAAAGGCTATCATATAATTATGATCTCTTTATATGGCTGAGTACAAATATGTGATTCAATTCTTATGCTTTAATGAATAATCCAAATCGATATCAATGATATGTAGTCTCTGAGTCACTTTCTCACAGATCAAAATAATTGTCTCCTGACTTGGACAATGTCCTTGATGGAGTTACTTGTCAACATGGTCTCTCCACCTGTAAAATAACCAATGGTCTTTTAGAAAAAATACCTGGAACAATCACTTTGGATATATCTCTTTTCGCTTGTTTTCATTCTTGTGTTTAGTGTAAACCTTTTGTTAGATCTGTTGGTTGTATTGCATGGTTTACCTGAGCTAAGTCATCTATACTTACTAATGGAATCAAAGGCAGTATTTTTTTCAGTAAAGAAGTATATAAAGTATTAGGCAAAGTGTATAGGTAGTTTTATAAGAAAGCAATACATCTGTCAAAACATTCAGGATACTAAAACTATACAAGTTTGAGTTTATGAGAAATTAAAGACTCTAAGAGACATTTTAAGTTAAATTTCTTCCCATGTGGACAATTCATATTTTTTGTACTCTTTACTTTTCTCATACATAATTTGGTGATTGTTTGAAAGATATTGGGGAAGATATTGGCCTCGAGAGATGGTTCAGGATTTTAGAGAGTTTGCTGTTTTTGTAGAGAACTAAATTTCAGTCCCTTGCACCAACATACTGACAGTCACTCTTTTTTCAGGTAATCAGTACAATTTCTTGCCCAGTGTAGTTACAGGGCATATACAGGCATGTACAAGCACTCATATACATTAAAAAGAAAAGATAATATCAAAGTATAATATCATAGGAATTTATTGCAAATTATCATTTCAATAAAATGTAATTTGGTTTCAATTTTTCAGTACTTTACTTACATTAAGGTTTTCACCTATAAAACTATTCATATAATTGTTTCTGTGTGTTTGTCTGTGATTGTGTCTGTGTGTCCATGTATGTACTAATTAACCTGAATTACTTTAGGAAAGCATCTACCTTAATGTTATAATAAATAAAAGAATTTTCAAAGTTTGTGTAAAAATAATAAATTGTGTAACTCATCTGATTCGTGCTAGAAAATTGGTATTTTTTGTAACTCCTTGGAGATACAGGTAATATTAGATAAAACAACATGAAAAACCCTGAAGAAATGCTTTCTGGAAGTGATAATGGCTACAAAGACATACATGCTGCTCAACAATGGTTTATAGCTGTTATATTATTATTTTTCAGCACATGACAGAGGAATTTTAGTCATGTAATAAAGTACAAAATGTAATTGCTGCTCTGAGGCATTTAAGATGGCAAAGTTCACTACAACTGGGTAATGTCTTCATTTGTGCTTATAGCGAGGATGTCAATGACGGTTTAAAAAACAATAATTACACACTGTATAAGGAAAGTAACAAGATTACCATCATCTTTAGTTTTAATTGAGAAGTTTGGACAGGAAGCCAACTCTGTCACATTTATCAATATCTATCAAAGATTAGAGGATTCATGATCAAATATTTTAGAATATATTGAAGGAGTTAACTTTTTTGAACAAGGACATGCTTCCAATTATTTTAAAACTTTAATGGCTTTTTCAGTTATTAAAAATTCTCTCAATAGGTTAAATATGAGGTTATCATTAAAAATACTATTAACACATATACTGCAGAATAGAACTTGCAAATCATTGATGACATCCACAATTTTGGAATTACCAAATACTGGAAAAACAAGGTGTGGTGGGAATTTGATCCTGCTACTAATTGTAGTGAAAGGATATATAATGCCAATTAATTGATCAATAATGGAGTGGGTTTCTTCTATTTTTGGTATTATACTAAATGATTGGGGAGAAATACACTTAATCTTACATATTTAGCTTACATATTACTACTGCTAACTTTAACAATAATAATAATATTAATGATAAATGAATGAATAATAAATTAAAACCTCACATGGTAAAGTCTGTAAAATTCCTGGAGAACTGGAGGAGAGGACATACATGCTCACTGCTTGCTTCTTGATATTTGTTGGCCACTAGGTAAGAATGATTTAGTTTTCTTCAGTAATGTGGGCCATGATTGAATAATTTCTCCAGTAATGTGGGCCATGATTTTATAGTTCTGCATAAGAATGAACACATAAGAATGACTATGTTCTAATGGATGCATTAACAAGAACCTTCAAATGGATGCATCATGTTGAAAAAATAATGCTTGAAGTTCAAAGGGAGAAATGATGAAAAGAGTCTGGAACATCTAAAGCATACTATTATGTAATGTGTACATGGGAATAGTTTGACTTCTTTGCCCATTTGTATCTATTAAATAAATTTCCTTAACTTGCCTTATTGTTCTAGATAGCACCTTTGGCACAATATTGAAAAGGAGCTGGTTATTCTCACTCTTACAGGATTGTTTCAAGCTCTGTAATTTTTTCCTTTTTATTGGTTATTTTATTTAATACATTTTACATGTTGTCCTATTTGCTGGTTTCTCCTTTCCCTGCCTCTATGAAGGTGCTCCCCCACCCATCCACTCATCAACTCCTGTCTCACTGCTCCAGCATTCGCCTACACAGGAGCATCCATCCAGCCCCCACAGTACAGTACAAGGGTCGCCCCTCTCATTGACATCAGATAAGGTAATCCTCTGCTACATATGCAATTGGAGCTATGGGTCTCTCCATGTGCACTCTGGTTTTCCTTCTCTTCTTCATTCTTTTTCTCAAAGTAGATGCTGAGAATTGAAGATGACCAGATCTATTGTTTTTTAACTCAAATAAAATTACCATGGAGTCTCCATTTAGTGCTTTCTTGAAGTACTTTACTGATGAAACTAAATGCTATATCAAACAAGCATTTCTTTAATTTCTTTTCACAAGTTGAAAACTTAGGTAGCTGAGGCCACCACTGCCTTTATTTCATTAAACAATGGACTTTTCTTTAATTATTTTATCATCTTGAACACAGGATGCAGCTCCATTCCACTTTCTGGTGCCCCTAATCTCCTCAAATTGTACATTTTGCATTTTTTGTTATTCAGCTTGCTCATTTTCATTATAGTTCTGCATAAGAATAAACACTAATAACCACATGCCACAGTCAATAGTAGGATGTTTTGAAATCTCCTCTTCAAAGGCAAATCATTCAAAACTCTTAAAATTAGCCTCCGGCTGATTTTTCAGACAAGTGTGAAAAGTTGTCACTCTCTTAGCCAAAATATGACAACAGTCTCTAGGATACATACAAACATTCTTCTCCTCTGAAACCTTCTGAACCAGGCCCCTGCTGTACAAATCATGTTCAGCACCACCATCTTCTGTGCATCTACTAACACAATTCATTAAACCCCACTTAAAAAGTTTAACTGGGTTTCTTATCCAAAATCCCCAAATCCACTTTCATACAGACAAAAGAAAATATGGGCAAGCCAAATCCCAGCAATACATTGTTTTTTGCCTTAGTTCCTTAGGGCTTTATTGCTATGAATAGATGCCATGATCATGCCAACTTATGGAACAGAATTAATTGAGACTAGCTACAGGTCCAAAGGTTCATTCTATCATTATTAAGGTGAGAAACAAGGTGACATGAAGGTTCACATCATACTGGAGAAGTAGCTGAAAGACCTACGTTTTCAATTGGCAGGAAGATCGAGTGACACAGAACCTGCATTGAGCATCTGAAACCTTAAGGCTTAGTGACATACTTTCTTCAACAAGACCAAACATCCAATAATGCTACTCCCTATGAGTTAATGGGAGTCATTTTCATTCAAACAATCACAAATCCCAAGAAAAGACCATAATTGTCTTGGTATAATAACTTTGGTACAAATGATATTTATCCTATTATTTATCATTTATCTATCTATGTATTTATTTATTTAATATGTTTGCATATATTTTTACAAAAAAACACTGTGTTTTAGAAATCTCCCCATCTTATTTGTGATGAAAGTGAGACTGTAGTCTAGAGTGTCTTCCAGGATCCATGGTGATCTGTTACATTTTTGTAACAGGCACAAGGACCACAAAATGAAAGCTTGAATGTATTTGTTCTGAAATTTGTAGATAACACTAAGTGTTAATCAAAAATTGTAATCCTGGAAAGATATGGACATACAGTGTTATAATTTAGTCATTTAGAAGGTAGAGATACTATATCAAGCCGTCCTTCGGAGGAAAAGATGAGGTTGAAAGAAAGTCTGGTAACATGGAAAGATGAGGGTCTCATTTAATTTTAGGAGCCACCAGCCCATGAAGTAGGAGAGCAGTGTTTAAACTGCTGTGAATATGATCATCAAGTAAGACAATTGTCTTTTATTGTTCCAAGTGTAGTATATATGAGAGTTTTGAGATTACAGGTGGTACAATCATGTAGATTGGTCATAAAACTATACCTAGTTATCATACAGCAGAATGGACTGATGTGCATAATCCTGGAGTACATGCAGGAAGCTCTGTTAAAGGTCATCCTCCAGATAAGGTCAGGTAGTTGTCCTTCGATAGACTCTCCAGATAAGATCAGTGAAGAAGGAGAAGCCCAGTTGAGCAAAGGAGTCCTGCATTTGGCACAGAGTTTGGAAAGATATCTGGATATGGTAAATGCTACCTTCATTACAGAGTCTGCCAACAGAATGCATCCTATGTCTGAGTTAATTCAGGAAACCTACATTTAAATGAAGGACATAAAAACACAACAAAATTCAGCCCAATACCCACTGTCTTACTCTATCCCCTTTGTCATGTTTGTGTTTGCTGATTAGAGTTTACTTTAAAATGGATTTAGAAGACTTATTTTCATGGAATGAAAAAAAAAAGCTGTTAAACTTTGTGTTGCCCTTTGTGTCTTTGATTTTCAGGTAAATGGCAGTAAAATTTACAATAATGGAATAAAATAGATGGGATATACTCTCAAAGTCATATACATTTCATAATAAAAGTCAGTTTTATAATGAGCACTAACAGAAATTTATGTTTGTGATGAGAGATTAATTATCCCATTAGCCACATGAACTATCCCATAACTTTGATACAGCAAGTATATTAAAGATTACAAATACTGTGATTGTGATACTAAAACAAAATTAAGAATGTCTAAAATTAACTCCTTCATGAAGTGCACCATTAACTTTACTGATGTAACTTCAGGTTGATTTCTTCCCATAGTCATAACAGGGCACTTATTTCACATAAAAGTGGCACTTTGCTGGACATAAACACTCACTATGAAGTAGTCACTGAAACTGATTTAGACCATTAACAAAAAGAAATGCACACACAAGGATGAATATACATGCTTTTTGTCAACATATGCACAAATATGCTGTAGGTTAGAATGTGATCACAATGAGAAATACATAGTACATCCTAAGAGTTTAATTTTACTTTTTATGTATTCATTTCTATAACTTTATATGAGTTTGTGAATATGAGTACATTCCCTGCAGAGGCCAGAAGAGAGTCTCAAATGCCCTGAAGTCTGAGTTACAGATTGTGAAGCAGTCGTTAGTGCTGTGAACTAGATTTGGAAACTCTGAAAGGCTGCTACTTAATTCAGTAGGGGGGAGTTCAGCCCCCATCATGGCTTCTTATATCAGACCATCTATCTGCTGCTTTTTGTAGAAAACTGCCAATTGTATCCATTCTTCTACACTTCTGTAATGTGAATGTTTGCATATCATAACTGTAAATAAAAAGCTGGATTTGTATAAGGTTAAATATTACTGGTTGTTACAAATAAATTGACAAAACAGTAGGTAAACTAATGTGGGAATCACTGAAACAGCATTATATCTAGGATACTAACAACAAACCTAGAAATAACATCAAAGGCACTGTATCACCAAATCCTTATTACATACTGTCATTGCTAATATTCCAGGTTTGTTCCTGGGAATATTAATTGCTCTGCTGTTGGTTGCTCCCATTCAAAATTCAGGTCTTGATTTCCAACTTTTAGAATTTGGCAAAAATGATGAGCTCAATATTTTTTTAATTGATACAAATTGAGATCAAAGGAAACAGTATTGATGGGCTCAACAAACTAAACATAGATATTTGGGAGGTGTGGTAGTTAACCCTGCTATCATATCTATGTTTAATTATAGTTAGGAAGGTAATTCCTTAGATTTTTTTCAACAAATACTATTGTCTCATTATAACTGCAAAGTATGATTCAGGTTTTTGTTTCAGGGAAGACTCCACTGAGACAGATGCTTTACCTACAACCACATGTAGCAAGGATTTGGTGTAAGATAAGACCATCATATGGTCGTGTCAGAGAATCATCTAATTGTCCCATTCTTCAGTTTATCATGAACAAATACTTGGACACAGTGTAAGTCTGTTAGATGTAACAGCATACTGTGAGCAAGCTGCCATTGGCTGGCCAGTGAGTGAACCATGGCTCTTATTCTTCCTCTTCTTCCTTCTTTCCTACTGATACACATTCTACCTACACACAAGCCTTTATCTTGAGATGTATCTTTGTAAGAGACACAAAGGAACATACTGACACTTGCTGGGTACTTAAATGACAGATTCCTTTTTGTCTGCCAAAGAAAGTGTGATTCTCTTTCCTCTGAAGGTTAAGGTCATTTACAAAATGGACACCAATTTTCAGATAATGCATTATGATGAATATTCTCCCACAGGTGCACCACCCAGCTGTTGGATCATTCTTTAATGCATTTCTGTCACACATTTTGTTGTTCTGTGTGATCTTTCACTTTCCGAGAATGCCATTTACCACTTTTGATTTCAAATTTTATAGCCATCAAGTTCTCACCAAATCCTATCTTCTTTATAAGCATTTCTACACCCCCCCCCCCCCGTGGAATGCACAATTCTCTTAGAGCTAACTTGAACTCCAGCAGTGCCTTTATGCAATGCTGGTATTTACCTTTCAGTTTAATAAGTAGGATCTCTGTTTTCAAGACTGCTAAACTTTAAACCATACAAACACAAGGAATAATTTAAATGAGCCTCTCTACTTTGAATACTCCAAACTATGAAATATTTGTGTGTATGCCCTGTTAATAAATTTTAAATGTATATAATTTTATAAATATTACCTCACAGGAAATCTACAATACTACAGTAAACAGAATGTGTTTCTCTTAAGAGTCATTTTAATGTGTTTCACTCATCTTATTATATGATCATACAATGAAACAGTGAATAATTTTTAACTACAAATAATCATCCTTGGGATGTGCACTATGTTCAGTTTCTCTTGATTGATAATAAAATGACATTTACAGTGCACATTCATGTGCTCATATAGCTTGCATTTCAAATACCTTCTTTTCTTTGCTTGGCTTCTGTCACATACATGAAGAAATCCCACTAATAATCTTACAGTATATGCCTGCTGATGCTGAGTCTGTCTGAAGTATTCATTTAATCTTCATGTTGTTAAGTGTCCCTTATGGGCATGGGATTCTGTGTTGAGGTGTCTGAGTTCTGAGGCTGTACTTTTCCTACCACTTCACTAAGTTTTCACACTTCCCCACAGATGGTGATACTACAGTAACTGATACTGTGAGTATCTTATCAATTGGAACTGTTTTATTTTTTTCTTACAACTTTATTTTAAAAAGAGAGATACATGTACAGATTTTTAAAAGCATTTTGGCATAAAACTATATGAAAATATATTTGTCAGTACTTGATTCTTTTAGAGGTTTGATAGTATGCATTGAAATCTTACTAGTTATCATAAGCATAAACTACACTTAGAACATAACATAACATGGAAACAGAGTTTTCTTGGTGTGTATAAATTAAACATACACCTGGACCTTAAATCATCAATAATTCAAGAGCTAAGAATATAGCCTTGTGGAACTGTTTTAATTGTAAGAAATTTTTACAAAATATGGCTGAGCTGTGGATAACGAGTTATATTAAGACTTTATAGGTAAGCATTCAGTGATATTATTAACATTATGGCTTTCTAGTTTTACAACATTTGGAAAATTTTTGAAAGCAACACGAAAGTTCAGATTAAACCTAGAAAACACTGAGTTATTCTACTGTTTGTGGATTTTGAATGGAGTTTTGTTTAATTAGCATTTGTTTATGTGTTTTATGTACATTTATTCTATTCAGCATTTTTCAATATGATATCCATTATAAATTAATTCAATGCAACTGATTTTAGCTTAATGCTTATCTCAAATAATTGATGTATGAATGCATGACTATAACACTGCTTTCTGAAGTATAATAAGCAAATGTAAGTCGAAGAAATGGTAAAGAAGAGAACATAATAAAAAGTGACTTGAACGTAGTATATGTAAAAATCAACTTTACATAAGCAATAAAGCCAATGGGAAAATTCTTAGCAAAATGATAGTTAAAGGTTTTATAAATTCCTCACATTTCTGTTAACAGTCTAAGTATATTAGTCATTAATATAATGCACTGGCCAAATAAACAAATTCATGAAAAATGGAGGCAAGAAAAATAATAAAATTAACTATAAAGAAATTTCATAACTGAATTACTATTTACTATTTCCCATTGCATATGACTGTAGTGTTCGCTACATACAAGTGTAATGTTTGTTACATATGACTGTAATGTTTGTAATGAAAGAGTTAATATTTTAAGTTGGCCCCACTAACCCTGCCTGGAGGGCAAGTATGTCTCAAGGCCGGGAACAAAAACCACAGACCACCTAGTCTGGATAAAGTCTGACTCTATGGTCCTGAGAAAAACTAGTATGAAGGTCAGAGTGCCCCAAAATAGACAGAGAATGCCAATTTGAATGAACCAATGAAATTGCTATGCACATATTGCTAACTACCTATGTAATTTTCCCTATAAATATGTCCCCCGAATTGAGTTCGAGGTCAACTCCTCTTCTTCTGCATGAGATATGAGTCGTCCTCAGAGATCTGGCCTCCCCACCCCCTGAATAAACCTCTTGCCTGATTGCAGCAAGACAGGCTCTCTGTGAATTCTTGGGTTCACGTTCTCCCGGTACTTGAGTGAGGGTCTTCCCAAATTTGGGGGTCTTTCAGTTACATATAACTGTAATGTTTGTTACATACAACTGTAGTGTTTGTTACATATAACTGTAATGTTTGTAGATGCAGTGAAATGAAGATCAAAAACTGTCTTAGTCAGGGTTTCTATTCCTGACCAAACATCATAACCAAGAAGCAAGCTGTGGAGGAAAGGGTTTATTCAGCTTACACTTCCACATTGCTGTTCATCAACAAAGGAAGTCAGGACAGGAAATTACACAGGGCAGAAACTTGTAGTCAGAAGCCTGTGCCAAAGCCTTTGAGAGGAATGCTGATTACCGATTTCTTCCTGTAGCTTGCTCTGCTTGCTCTCTTATAGAACTTCCAGCCCAGAGATACTCCACCCAAAATGGGCACTACTTTGCCTAGATCACTAATTGAAAAAATGCCTTACAGCTGGACCTTATGAAGGCATTTCCTCAAAGGAGGTTCCTTTCTCTGTGTCAACTCCAGCTTTTTTCATGTTGACACACAAAACCAGCCAGTACAAAAAGATATAATTTAATTTAAAATTAAATTTAATTTAAATATACTATGTGTCCATGTTAAAAAGTAATAAACCACATAATACATCCTGCTTTACATGTACTTTATGCTCATTTTAACTAGTAAGATCTTAATGCACACTATCAAACCTTAAAAAAATAAAAGCCAAGCAATGACAAAAATGTATTTGTATGCTTTCATGCAAAAAAAAATGCTTAAAATTTGTACATTTATCTTTGTTTTTTAAAATAAAGTTCTTCAATTAAAAAAAAGATTTTAATGTTTCATCTGAATCAAATACTGACAAATGCATTAAGAAAAATTACTGCTTAACACATGTAAATTGTTGTATGAAAATAGCTAATATGAAGCAATTACATAGCATGATCAATGATAATACTCTATATTATGTAAAGTGTAGTATCTGTGAGGCTCTGTGAGTGTCCTATGTACATACAATACTATTTTATATGAGTGATTTGTTCATCTGTAGAGCTTGGTGTGCAAATGGGAAATAACCCAAGCACCAACCACACACAGACACTCTATTTTCTGTATTTGGAATTTCGGAACATTGTTGTTACCTCTAAAACTGTGCCATTAGATTTCCATACCACTATATATCTCCCTTGAACCTTGATTTTCCCAAATAATTGTCTTTTTTGTAACTCAGTGATTGTTTCATAACAATATGTTTTTGGAGATATGTAAAACACACATATTTATTTACTCGCCCTAACAGAAAGCCCACTAAAGATCAAAGTACAATGCCACCAAAGTCTAACTTGAGAAGAAATGGATTTTATTAGATTTACACATAGGAAGACAGGCCAGAGTGACTCACAGGAGTAGAAATAACTCAGAGGCAGCTGTGTCTCCAAAGCCCATCCCAGCATTGCTTCCAGCTCAGCAAAGCTGAGAACCGGCAACACATCGTACGGATTCTACACAGCTCAACAGACTGGAAAAGTTCTTTCCAAGCGCCTCAACTGGTCTAAACCACTTCCAGGCAGCTCAGCAGGCCTCTGCTTCTTCCAGTTCTATTTTAGAGCTTTTTCTATGACTTATATTTTCTGAACATTTGCTGTGAAGCTTGTCTTGTTTGAGATGTTCCCTCAAACATCATTATTGTTTAATTGGAATGAGGGACCTACTGAATCTGGCATGTGGAAGGGACTTCCGGGAGCTATTTTGAATTGTTTACCTTCTGCCCTACTTAGCATCCCTGCAAGGGGAATGGTTTAATCAGAGAGGAAACTGCTACAAAACCTGGCTGATGTTCTTTCAAAGCATAGGTGGTTAGTGCCTAGCACTGATAAAAACTGACCTTAGGGTGTCAGATAGGAGTAATGCAGGCCTTCCAGGCTGAATAATTGGTGTAGGTTTGTTACAGCAAATTTCCTTCCTCCTTCCCTTTGGGTCAGAGGCATTCGCTGCTATTCATTTTCCATGTTTTCCCAGTAAACACTCTTTGCCATATATATTTTTTAATTTTATTGGTTATTCTCTGTGTTTACATTTCAAATGTTATACCCTTACCCCCACCCCTCTCCTTCCTCCCTCTCAGCTTGATTCCATAAATGTGTTCTTTCTCCCAATCACACTCTCCACAGCAGTGCCTTGGCTGATGATGTTGTTGTTCTTCCCATAAGGGTGCAAATCTTTCAGCTATTTCAGTCCTTTCTCTAGCTCTTTCATTGGGGTCCCCATGTTCAGTCTGATCTGTATGTCTCTGGGAGAGCCTCTGAGGAGACATCCACATCTGGTTTCTGACAGTAAGCATTACTTGGCATCAGCAAAAGTGCTTAGGTTTGGTGGCTGCATATGGGGTGATTCTCCAGGTGAGGCAGTTTCTGTAGATCTTTTCTTCAATCCCTGCTCCTCTGTTAGACCTTGTATTTCCTCCCCTGTTTTCTTCTCCCTTCTAAGAAAGACTGAGGCATCTACATTCTGGTCTTCCTTCTTCTTGAGCTTCATAAGTTCTGTAGATTGTTTCTTGGGTATTCCAAGCTCTTTTTTTGGGAGGCGGGGGCTAGTATCTGCTTATATGTGAGTACAAACCATGAATGTTCTTTTCTGACTGGGTTACCACACTCAGGATGATAGCTTCAAGTTCTATCCATTTTCCTAGGAATTTTATGAACTTGTTGTTTTTAATAGCTGAGTAGTACTCCATTGTGTAAATGTACCACAATTTCTGTATCCATTTCTCTTTTGAGAGACATCTGGGTTCTTTCCAGCTTCTAGCTATTATAAATAAGGCTGCTATGAACATTGTTGAGCATGTGTCCTTGTTAGATATTGTGCTACTTTTAGGTATATGTCCAGAAGTGGAATAACTGGGTCCTCAAGTAGCACTATCTCCAGTTTTCTGAGGAACTGCCAGACTGATTTCCAGAGTGGTTGTACCAGTTTACAACCCCACCAACAGTGAGTGGAGGAGCATTGCTCTTTCTCCACATTCTCACCAGCATCTGCTTTCGCCTGAGTTTTTGATCTTAGCTATTCTGACTGGTGTGAGGTGGGATCTTAGGGTTGTTTCAATTTGCATTTCCCTGATGACTAAGGATGTTGAGCATTTCTTTAGGTGCTTCTCAGCCATTCGATATTCCTCCTTTGCAAAGTCTCTGTGTAGCTTTGTACCCTATTTTTAATAGGATTCTTTGATTCTCTAGGGTATAGCTTCTTGAGTTTCTTATATAAATTGGCTACTAGCCCTCTATCAGATCTAAGATTGGTAAAGATATTTTCCCAATCTGTTGGTTGCTTTTTTGTCCTTTAGAGAGTGTCCTTGGTCTTTCAGAGTTTTGCAATTTCATGAAGTCCCATTTGTCGAATCTTGATCTTAGACCATAAGCCATTGGTGTTCTGTTCAGGAAATTTTTCCCTGCGCCTATGTATTCTACCATATTATATATATAACATTTCAATTCACCACTATCTTCAGCTCCTTGGGTTCTTTCCTTGATTTGTTTTGTCACCAGCCACATATCTCTTAAACATATGCATGCATTCTTCTTATATTAGTTTATGAAGATTTAAACACACCTGCTGTGTCAATTTTGTCAACCACGGTTTTGTTCTTCACTAGCATCGGTCCTTATTCCCTCTAATCTGTTGAATCTGTGCTTGCTGGTATTGGATATGCTCACTGCTCATTGCTGCTAACTCTGATATATTAGGCATAAATTCAAACTTCTGAAAATTAAAACACCAATATATTCTCATTTCAGAACTATTGCTGGTAGCTACCAAAATCAAGGTCTTGGATTGAAAAAAGATTTTTCAAAATCTTTAAAAATGAGCAACTTTTATCCTTTTGCATACCTATTGAACCTTCAATGAGAGTAATCTACCTTTAGTGCTGACTGGTGTTTATCAACTCTATTCCATTTAAGAGAGTAATGGAGATAGCAGGAATCAGAGGGATATTTAATGCTTACATTTTCAGGTAGTAAGAACTTACATGAGACACTTCTTCAACATAAACATATTTTTACCTTTAATTCTTTCTTGGATATTTTCAAATGTTATCCCCTTTCCTGGTCTCCACTCTGGAATCCCCTTATCTCATTCCCAATCCTCCACCCACCAACTCCCTCCTATCTCCCTTTCCCAATATTCCCCTACACTGACTTATTGAGCCTTCACAGGACCACTGACCTCTTTTCTCCTTGATGCCTGATAAGGCCATCCTCTACTACATATGCTGCTGGAAATATTGGTTCCTTCATGTGTATTCTTTGGTAGGTTGTTTAGTCTCTGTTAGGGAGTTCTTAGACATCCCATTAATTGATATTGTTGTTCTTCCTGTGGGGTTGCAAACTTTTCAGCTCCTTCAGTCCTTTTTTCTAATTCCTGTATTAGGGACCCTGTTCTCAGTCCAATGGTTAGAGAACATCCTATTCTTTATTTCTCAGACTCTGTCAGTGTCTCTTAGAAGACAGCTATATAATGGATCTGTAAGCATTCTTTTTTTCATATTTCAGATACCTGTATTTGTTCTGAAATCTGCAAATTTTAGACCACAAGACAAGTCTTATTCTTCCCAGAATAGAATGTTCTAGAAAAGTACTTTATGAAATTCCTAGGCAAATGGATAGAACTATAGAATATCATCCTAAATGAAGTAACCCAGTCACAAAGGAACAAACATAATATGCAGTCACTGATAATTGGATACTAGTCCCAGAAAGTTCTGAACACCCAAGAAACAACTCTTAGACCATATGAAGCTCAAAAAGAAGGAAGGCCAAAATTTAGTAGCCTCAGTCCTTCTTAAAAAAGAAAAAGAATAAGAAGAAAAAAAAAAGTCTTCCAGTAGCATTCCACCTACAACTGCAGGGTTCTTCAATGTGATTTCAACATGCATGGACAGTCAGCTTCATTACTTGTACAATTTAGATGCTGGTATATCCAAGATTTATGAGTAATCAGCGATAATAAACTTATTTTCTTATGGTTAGGGTACCATTGTCTAACTAAACATAACAAATACCAATTATCATTGATCCTGTTATACAAATCCTCACTTACCTGAACACACAATCTGATAGGTTTTGCAGTAAATATATCCATGGAATCTTTAAAATCAGCAAAGAAAATATGCAGCATCTGATTTGCAGACCCTATAGGACTATTTGTACTTTAGTAAATTTCATTCTCAAGATCAGCATCATGGATGCCTTAGGCACTGGTGTGTATAAAAATGGTGACATGTAAGAAGGGTTCTGTTTTTACATTAAACATGGGGAAAATCATGTTTATTTTTTAGTGTAAGCAAGGAAACTGAGCTCAGGCAATGTTTTGAAGAGAAAATTTCTACATTTAAGAATCTTCACTGGCCATCATTGTTGGTCCTTGAGGAGTTTACTCAGAACTACATTTACACAAGAAGCACAGATCCAATCAGACTTCCGGACATCTGCTGGTTTTTCCTCCTATATCCACACATTTCTCTTACAAGTTACAATGTCTCGCTGCATGGAGGCACACACCTTTAATCCCAGCAGTTGGGAGGCAGAACTCTGTAAGTTCAAGATCAGCCTGGTCTACTAGCCAAGGCTACATAGTGAGACCATGCCTCTAAATAAGGAAATGAATGTTATACGGTCTGATATTTGTGAAGCACACTGTATCTTTCAAATGTCAAGTATACTTGAAACAAGTTTCAATTATTGTAAAGGGCCACATATCTTACAATAACAAAATACAGACAATGTATGATATTGAGCATCAAATTATTTATGTCACTGGAAAATTATTTGGTACACAGACTCTGTTCTGGTTTACTCCTTAGCAATATATAAAAAAATGTAAAATGAAGTAAGGGAACAACCATGACTAATGTTAATGCTCTTGCTACAAAAATGAAAGGGTGAGGGTTGTATTTACATTTTCTTCACTAATTGATCCCAAGATATTATCAATCATGTGATCGGTATTAAATATATTCAATTACCAAGAACTCCAATTAGATGTTGCAACATATTCAAATGAGACATTCATGAATCTAAATAATGACCTCAGGGGAGCCATTTGATGTAACATGATGCTTGCTTTTAGATGGATGAATTACAGATACACTTGATTAAAGAGATGAGTGCAGCTATAGTTGTGTGTCTAACAATCACGTGTTCTTGTGCCTATTCAGGAACTCCAAAAGACCACCAAAAAGCTGACTGGAGCAGTCTCACTAGGGTCTATTAATTCAAGATCCAGGTTGGACTCACCATCAACCATGACACAGCAGGATGGAAAGGTGAAACCCCAAGCCCAGTATTAAGCAAGCATTTATAGAGGCAAACAAAAAAGCAATGGGAATTTCTACCCTAGCACACATCTGATTGGGAGCCTTTATAGAATTTTGTTGCTCTTTAAAACAATTGGCTAGTGCTGGGATCCAAACCATAAACTCAACTTCTGCTTTTCTCCCTGATTGGTGGAAGTAACTTAGAGATGCAAGGCTTGTTAGGGAGTGACCTGGGAACTTGTGCTAGGTGAAAATTTATTTGGGAGTAACCTAGAAACTGCTGCTATGTTCTAGTTTGTTGGTTAATTCTAGTTCAACCTTAGGTCAGGTTGTCTCAAGTTGGAATCTAATCCTGAGATCTGAACTCTCAGTACAGAGACATTCAGACACCACAGCTGCCAGTTAGTATATAACTGTGACCAGAAGATACCCTTTCCTTTGGCCCAATTTCTTAGAAAGAATACTGTCTTGACAGTTGTACATGTCAGAGGAAAGCTTTCGGTTTGTGGCTGCTAGGAAGCTTTAAGAGTCAGGAAAGACCTAGGAGTAGACAACCCCCAATGGGCATGTTCCTAGAGAACTACTTCCACTAGATAGACACCTTCCCTTTAAGTTTGTCTAACCTCAGAAAATCGTACTAATGCCTGGGGAATAATTCAATACGTGAATATGTGGAGAACATTTAATACTCAAGCTGAAACTACTTCCTTTAGCTTTTGTATTATCTTAACATGCTCTCTAAAGGAAACAAGAGAAGAAAACAAAGGCTCAGTGGGAATTTTGGGGTACTAATTACTCCATGAGTATTTATTGAATTAAAAAATGGATTAACATGTGTTTGTGTATATTAATCTTGATTTGTTAGACAGCACTTATCTTTTAAGACTCATATGAAGAAAAACATAAATATATAGAACAAATCAGAAACTGTTGATGGCTTGAAAAAAGTGAAAACTAATAATGGAATAATTATTACCTATAAAATAGGAGTGAAAAGTTCTATGTTTGCATTAAGAGCTGAACAACTTGATCTTGAAACACCTGCAGAAAATGCTTCAGTTGAAAGACGTGGATCAGCCATTTAATATCAGTCAGCAAGAAAGAAGTGTGAAAGAACAGTTTAACTTTACTATTGCCTGACCAACTATTCCCATCACCTGAGGATAGGACAAAAAAACAAAAACAAAAACAAAAAACCACCTTTTCAAAATGAGAGACTGATTAAATGTAAGCATATATTTAATTAAGTATTTTAAAAAGTTTAGAAACATGACTTAGGTATAGGTCTCTGAACACATAGAACAAAGTGATATAGTCATATACTTACAACAATACAGCTATAGCATTGTGCCAGAAATGTAAAGATAAGACAATGTCTGCAGAAATGTTAGACTATTTATCAGTTTATAGTATCAAAAATGATATTTTTAAAGAAAAAAGTCCTTTTTTGCCACTCTCTCCCTTCCCCTTCCTATTCAAACAAACTACTCTAGTTAATTCTAGTCATTCCATCAAATATATTTTATTTGTTTTTCCTTGGGAAATTATCTTTTCCTGCTTAGTCCCTTCCTAGGTACATAATCTCAGTGAGTATGTATATATATATACACGTGTGTGTGTGTATGTGTGTGTGTGTGTGTGTGTAACAGCACACATATTGAAGTTTTAAAAGTTAATGTCTACATATAAGATAATATGTAACATATATGTCTTTTGGGGGTTGGGTTACCTCTCTCAAGATGACGTTGTTCTAGTTTCATCCATTTGCCCATCAATTTCATCATTAATTTTTAACAGATTAATAGTATTTTTGTGTAAATACACCATGTTTTCATTATCCACTCCTCAGATGATGGGCATTTAAGCTGTTTTCAATTCCTGGATGTGGTGAATGGAGTAGCAATGAGTGTTCACAGTCAGACACCTCTGTAACAGACACAGGGTTACTGCTGCAGGAGTAGTAGAGAAGCTCCCAGCTTCCTGACCAGCTGCCATGTTGTTTCTTCATGAAGGGTTTTATTTATATCCACCCTAAGGTCCTTGAGCATATTCACAGGTGCAGTTCTGAAACACTGTCATATGATTATATCAATTATATTATATTATATTTATTATATTATATATATTATATTATATTATATTATATTATATTATATTATAAATCAATGTTTATATTGCGTTTCTCAGATACTGCTACAATGACATTAATGGGTTCTCCAGAGAAGGCATATTGACTTTGTTGTTCATGTTAGTGTTTTTGTGCTGGTGTCTATGAATCTGAAGATGTAAGGTTTGAAGGACTGATTTTCAAGGAGGTAGATTTGTTTTTGTTTTGGCTTTTTTTGTGGTTGTTAAATGGGATATTGTTCTCTGGTTGCTGTTGTCTTCTCTGGATCCTAGGAAAGAGTGATGGCTAGAAGGGACCTGTGGTAGAGAGTGTCTTCATGTCAGTGTACAGCCAAAGTGAACGAACGTGGAAAAGGGTGAGAAGGACTGTGGGGAAAACCTAAAGAAACCAGGTTTTCTGGGTTTTTGCATCAAGAAGCAGTGTTCTCAGAAAGTACAGCTGTGGTGAGAGAAAAGACTTTGAAAGTATGAGTCAGTAGGATTAGAATAAAATGTCTGGAGAGATCATGAAGGCACAAGCATCCCTTTGTTCTAAAACTGTGGCAGTGTCCACACTGAGAGGAGTTTAGGTGTGAGCAAGGCACTCCTCCATGAACTCTGTTATAAGACTAAAAAATCTGGAAAAGCATGATGAAGGAATAGTGAGAATCACTTGACTCCTACCACAATGTGCCCACTTGTTTGGGAAGGGGTGGAGATTCGTTTTAGAAGGTTCTAGAGATCTGTAGCTCACAAAAAGGAAAATAGGCTAGATAAGATGGAACACTTTTATAGGAAATAGCAAAGCTGGGACCACACCAAGGGCTCAATGATGTTTCAAACCACATAATCCAAAAGTAAAAAAAAAAAAAAAAAAAAAAAAAAGATTATTTTTCTATAAGATTATCCTAAACCTACATGATGCTGATCCTATCACTAGCATAAGAAGTTTAAAAAGCACTTAAATGAAACAAATCAAGGGATAGGATTTGTAAATTAAAGGGTGTTCACTTTGCAGGACAGTGGTGGCAGAGGCAGGCTGTATGAGTTAGTGGCCAGCCTGGTCTACAGAGTGAGTGACAGGACAGCCAGTTCTATGTAGAGAAACACTGTCCTGAAAACAATGATTACTCACATAACTTCACTGAATTAATAAAAGACTCTAGTTTAGGCAATGCTAATAGAAAGCAAGGAAGTAAAATTTCTGAAAAGATACCGTGGTTTATCACATGGTATCCTGAAGGCCTGTCCTAATGTAATGAAAATTAAGTATTTCTTTAAAATGGAAAGTCTGCAATTTAAAAGTGAAAAAAGGCATTAATCATAATATAGGTAATTCTTCAACATATACTTGATTAGTGAATTTCCAACTGGAGTTAATGACCAGTGAGCATTCCAAAGAGCTTAAACAGGAAAATTTAAACATTATAATAGTATGTCCATATAAAGCCATATAAGGGGTTAAATTATATGTATCTGTAAAATGATATTTTTATAGAATAAAGTTGAATAATTCAGAAGTGTTAGGGGCCGCAGCCAATGCCTTGCAAAGATGGTGCCGGTTTCCGGGGCTGTGAGTCAGCTAAAACTGACAAACAACCTAAAAGTGCATGTGTGAAGAGCAAGGTGAGCCAAAGTCACAGCCCATCTCGGGGCATAATCATCAGACCACCAGCGAGCAGCCAATCAGGTAGAGGCATGCTTCCCCAAGGGTATAAAACTGGGTGCTTTTCCTCCCTTCGGGGTCTTCCTCCATCACTCGCAATAAAGCTTTGCTGCAGAAGGATCCTTGTGTACCACGTCTGTTCTTGCTGGTGAGACGGTGGCATGGGACACAGAAACAGTATGTTTTATTTACTTCTGTAAGCTAAATGAAGTGTTAGCATGCATTGGAGAAAATCAGAAAACTCACATTTAACTATTCTGTAGTTAGCATCATGCTATGTGAATATTTAGACATTTTCTTGTACAATTGATTATTTGCACTAAATTTTAACAGGCATTGTACTCATTTGTCTACTCTAGAAAAATAAATGTTAGCAATATCTTTAATATTATAAATATATACATATTCTGGTTGAATTCCAGATTTTCAGAATCAGGGAACTTCATCTCTTCCTTGGATGCTCTGTAAATGTGAGCATTCAGCTCACAGCAGAGACCTGGCTCGGGTGTGACCTTTCTGTCATGTCTGTGCAGCTAATACTAGAAATAACTGAAGCTGAGTGCAGTGTGCATTCTTCTCAACAGCATGGTCAGACAGTTGCAAAGAGGCCACTTTGCATATATTGAAATTACCCATCAGAGGCTACAGCTGGCTGTGAGGGATGCAGCTGGGAAGCCATCTGTCCTACTGCAAAGAAAACATGGTGATAATGCTTCTTTCAGGAAACCTTCATTATTGCCAAATAACACAAGAATTATTAAGGATGTATATTTTCATTCTTTTGTTTCCCGAACTTCGCATACAGCAATAAGTGTGCAGAAAATAAACATGTTTAAAATAAAACACAAGGAGATCAAAGATTCGATCTTTCGATTATTCAAGGAATAACAAGGTCAGCTTTTTATAGATGTTTACTTTCCAATCCAAGCCAACACTTTAAAGATAAGCTCACCCCAGGCAATAACAATTTCTACATCCAGGGGAACCTCTGACTTTGCTGACTCTGTGCAATGTGAATGCACAGTATTTAATGTTCATGTTTTGGATGTTTTTCTGGTTAATTTTCTGGCAGCTTGACATAAAATAAAGTCAACAAAAAGAAGAAACCTTGATTGAGATTCCTCCATCAGACTAGCTTATATAGTGGTCTATGGGGGTTATTACCTTGATTAATGTCTAACGTAGGAGACCACAGCCAACTATAAGCTATGCTACTCCTGTCTTATCACAGAAATAGAAACTCAAACTAGAACAGGTACACAGATACTCTTATACATATGGTTTAAATGACTCCTATGTTTAGTGCAACACTTACTTCAATGAAAAAAAAAGGCTGGTTATTAGTTTGTGTAGTTAAGTGTTTCATTGCCAATAATTCTTAAGCAAAGTTTCCCGTCATTTGCTGATTAGTAATTGATTGATTGACGTAAGACTATCATTCAACTGTAGGAGTTGCCATCCTTGAGAAGCAAGGCTAGAGTTGCATAAAAATATAAGCTAAGCAAGCCATGCAAAGCAAGCTAAAATACCTTGGCCTCCGATTCAGTTCCTGTTTCCAGGTTCTTGCCTTGAAGTCTTGCTCTGGTTTTACTCAGTAAAGGATTGTGTATGTATGCCAAATAGATCATTTCTTTTCCAAGTTGTGTTTAGTCCTAGTGTTTATCACAATGATGATATTAAACAACTATGACATGAAGTCTAAATGATTGCCAATGAGAAAGTTACCCTTAATTTCTTTCTTTCCATTGGTGTTTAAATGTTATCACTTTATATAGCTCAGGATGGTTCCAGAATCATGGTTTTCATTAGCCTTTTGAGTACTTGGTTTATGAACATATAACCCTGTGCAAATTTGCATGGTGATTTCTTTACCTCTTTGTTCAGCACAAAATTTGGGTGATCATGTAGGTAATCTCCTTGATTTTAGAGTTGTTAATACAAGGAAAAATATTCCAACATGTTCAACCTCTCTCCTTCCCTCCTGCTCATTTGGAGATATCATGTATCAAGTATGGTTTTGAATTTATTATATAATCAAGAACATTGTGAACATCTTATATTTAAGCTCTATTACCTAATTGTAAAATTATCTTAATTCTGAGATTATATACCACTGAATTTATTTTAATTAGAGCTGGATATTCAGGGTTATGAGTATGACAGGCAAGCATTCCACCAATTCTGACATCACAAAGTATTTTAAAGAAATATGTACAACTCTACTAGTGTAAACATACTCTGGGAGTATATAAAAGTGTTGAATTAAATAATAAAATCTTAAACTAAGGCAAAAGGATAAATTGAAAAATTATTAGATATTTCATTTTCACAACCTAATAGTAGAAATTGTAACATTTTTTGGAAAATATGAGAAATGATTTATACTTTTTTAGATTAAGACTGAATATACAAATTGATATTTTCATTGTTGTTATGGAGTTAAATGAGCCAATAACTGAATACAGTTTACCTCAATAGACTTTGTATACAATTCAAACTTCAGGATAAAAATGAAGAAATAACCTCAGAAGAATTTACCTAAAAACTCAATGTCATATCATTATCAATAGTAATATCTTAACTTCTTTCTTCTTGATTTGTGTCCCCTTGATCTTCTTTTGTGGTCTAATTGTTCTAGCTAATATATCAAGTATTATGTTGAACCAATAGGAAGAGAGTGATCAACCTTTCTTTTTACAGTGGGATTAATTCAAGTTTCTCTCCACTTAATTTGATGTTGCCTATTGGTTTTCTGTATATTGCTTTCAATATGTTTAGTTATGTTCCATGGATTCCTGATCTCTCTAAGACTTGTAACATGAAGGGATGTTATATTTTGTCAAATGCTTCAATTAGGGACCCCAAAAATTTTACAAAAGAAGTACAGCTGATAAACAACTTCAGCAAAGTGGCTGTATACACAATTAAATCAAAGAAATAATTAGCCTGCTTTTATAGAAATGGTACAAGGGCTGGAAAAGAAATTAGAGAAGCAATATCCTTCACAATAGCCACCAGTAAAATAAAGTATATTGGTGTAATTCTTACCAAGCAAGTAAAAGAACAATATAACAAGAAATCCAAGTCATGAAGAAAGAAATAGGAAAAGACTCCAGAAGGTGGAAAGATCTCCCATGCTAATGGATCACTGGGATTAAAATAGCAAAGCTGGAAATCTTACCAAAGCAATCTATGAATTCACTGTAATTCCCATCAAAATTCCAACACAGTTTTTCACAGACATGGACAAGAAGTTCTCAACTTTATATGGAAAAACAAAATCTCAGGATATCTAAAATGATTCTCAAAGATATAAGAACTTCTGGGGGGATCATCATCTCTGATATCAAGCTATACTACACAGCAAAAGTGATAAAAACCACAAGGTATTGATACAGAGACAATTCAACCAATGGAAGAAAATTGAAGACCCAGAAATGAACCAACACACCTATGGTCACTTGGTCTTTGACAAAGGAGCTAAAACCATCCATTGACAAAAGAAAGATAGCAGTTTCAACAAATGGTGCTGATCCAACTGGCAGTCAGCATGCAGAATGATGCAAATAGATTCTTTCCTATCTTCCTGTACAATGCTCATGTTCAAGTGGACCAAGGACCTCAACATAAAATCAGATATACTAAATCTAATAGAAGAGAAAATGAGAAATTGTCTTAAAGACATTGGCACACAGGAAAATTTCTTTAACAGAACACCAATGACTCAGGCACTATATTAGACAAATGAGACCTCATGAAATTGAAAATCTTCTGTAAGGCAAAGGACATTTTAATAGGACAAAATGGCAACCAACAGGAATGGGACAAGATCTTCACTAACTCTATATAGGTAATAGAGGGCTAATATTCAAATTATATTAAAAACTGAAAAAATATACTCCATAAGAACAAATAACCCTATTAAAATGGGGTACAGAGAGAAACAGAAAATTCTCAACAGAGGAATCTGAAATGGCTGAGAACCACTTAAGGAAGTACTCTTTGGATTTAGAAATCAGGAAAATGAAAATCAAATCTGAAGTTCCATCTTACACCCATCAGAATGGCTAATATTAAAAACTCAAGTGACAGTATAGGCTAGCAATGATATGAAGCAAGAGGAACACTCCTTTATTGCTAGTGGGAATGCAAACCTGCATAGCTACCCTGGAAATTAATCTGATCTTTTCTCAGAATATGGTGGATAGTTATAACTCAAGACCAAGCTATACCATTTCTGGGCATATACACAAAAGATGCTCTACCATACCACAAGATGTTTTCCATTATTTCATAGCAAATTTATTTGTAATAGCCAGAAACTGCAAATAATTGAGATTTCTCTCAACCAAAGAATGGATACAGAAAAGGTGGTTCATTTACACAATGTAATACAATCCAGCTGTTAAAAATAAGGATACCATGAATTTTGCAGGCAAATGGATGTAATCAGAATATATCCTTCCTAGTAAAGTAACCCATATCCAAAAGGACATGCACAGTATGTACTCACCGATATGTAGATATTAGACAAAATGTACAGAATACTTGTGACACTACTCACAGACCATAACAAGAAGAAAGGCCCAAGTGAGAATTCTTAATTCCCACTTAGAAGGGGGAACAATATTATCACAGGAGGCAGAAGGAGGGAGGGACCTGGGTCAGAGAAGGGAGGAGGATAATAAAGGTAAAGGTCAGAATCAAATATTAGGAAAGAGAGGAGAGAAGCCTAGAGGGCCAGCATAATGAATGGAAATATCCAGCTGCTGGGAGTGGGATATGAGTGGGGGGAAACCTCTAGAAAGTCCCAGAGACTTGGGATGTGAAAGACTTCCAGGAAGCAATGAGGATGACACTAGCAGAAATGCCCAATAGTGGGAGATGCATGCTGAAGAAACTGCTTCCATTAAATAGTCAGGTACCCAGTGGAAGGATAGGGTCACCAACTCACCTTCAAACATTTTTTTACCATTTTTTCCTGTCTAAAAGAAATGCAGGGACAAAAATATAGCAGAGACTTAAAGAAATGCCATCCAGTGACAGGCCAGCTTGGGACCCATCTCATGGGTAGACATCCAAAGTCTGTCATAGTTTGTTGTGCTTTCAGACAGGAGCCTAACAAGGCTGTCCTCTGAGAGGTTCTACTAGCAACTGACTGAGACAGATGCAGATACTTACAGACTGCCATTGGACTGAGGTTAGGAACCCCTCTGGAAAAGTTAGGGAAAGAACTGAATGAGTTGAGTGAAGGCAAAGGCAAATCCATAGGAAGACCCACAGTGTCAACTAACCATGACTCCTGGATGCTCCTGGTCTGTAGCCCCAGGCACATATGTAGCAGAGGAATGCCTTGCCTGTCCTCAATAGGAGAAAATGAGCCTAATTCTGTAGAGACCTGATGCTCTAGGGGATGAAGCATGGTGGTGGTAGTAGAGGATGTTTAGGTGTGTGTGTGTGTCTGTGTGTGTGTGTGTGTGTGTGTGTGTGTGTGTGTGTGTCTGTGTCTGTGTGTCTGTGTGTCTGTGTGTGTGTGTGTGTGTGTGCATGTGTGGAGCACCCTCTCAGAGGCAAAGGGCAGGTCAAATGGGGTAAATAAGTCTGGGAGGAGGAGCCAGGGATGTGGTCAACATTTGGAATGTAAATAAAATGATTTTTGAAATTTTAGGTAAAACTTTCCATGACAGTGACTATTTAAAATGTTAAATTCCCAACAAATGTATTTTTTTTTCAAAAATAAAGAAAGAAACATTAATATTAAAAAATTACAATGCCTGAGGTGGGGAGATGGCTTGGTAAATGGAGGGCCTTGGTCACAAGCTTGAGAACTTTTATTAGGAGTTTCAAAACTCACATAAAGCCGGAAAGAGTATAATCTGCAATATCAGTGGTCTTATGCTGAAATGGAGAGAGAATCAGGAGAACTCCAGGTCACAAGACAGCTGCTATCCTTGTATTCCCAGTGGTAACATAATCATGGTAGAAACATGAATTGACAGTTACATCCACAAATTCAGCATGGCAGGCATGATCCCACAAATACATAAACACACATGTGCACCTATACATAAAACACACACATTCAAGAGTTAAGCATAAACAAAACAAATCAAAACAGACAACCAAACAACTCATGCCTTTTATATTGGCATAAAATGGACAATACTTCCTGAAAAAATAAATATGAATTAAACATTTTAAAGAAGTGTAACCCCTCTGTGAGTATGTAATATAGATATATCATTTTGTAAGTTTACTTATTTCAAGCTTTAAAATGATTTTTTCACTAGTACATTATGAAGTATTGTGGGAAGTGTCAATACATATATGCTTTGTATACTATTTAAATCATGTTAAATTTCGCTTCTCGGCCTTTTGGCTAAGATCAAGTGTAAATCATATTAAACACACCTGTTTCCTTGGACATTTATAATTTTTATGATGCAAATGTTCAAAATCTTCTTGTATTTTCAGATATATATTACATAATTAGTATCTAGGATCAACTATCTGTATAATGTTAAAATATTCACCCCTCCAATGGGCCATGGTACTTGATGATGGACCCCTCCCCAGCCACTGGATATCCACCATTTTATTATCTATAAGATCAATGCATATTAAGTATGAGTGAGATTGTGCAATGTTGGTTTTTCTGTACCGGGCTTATTCCAGTTAATAGAACTAGATGAGTCCCATCTGGATTGTCACAAAGGGCATGATTTTGTTCTTAAAAGAAAACAAAAACAAAAGAAAAAAACAAAAAACATCTTAAGGCGTAACTGATTTGTGTGCTAACCTTTAAAAAGTATTTGTAATGAAACATGCTAGAATGCTGAGAGCACTTCAGAACTTAATCTCACTCAAATTCTGGTAAGAAGAATAAAATACCTGAAACTTGCCTCATTTAATCAACATCCATCCCTATCCCATAACAGTCTGAGCACATGTATGTGTAAGGAACTCTAGTTTTTTAAATAAGTAAAATATAGTATAGGGAAATTTCACCAACTTTAAAATAGCATATTTTTTGAACCATTGATAAGATGTTAGCACATGTCCTTCACAGTGGTGGGACATTTTCTAGTGAGTGAAAATGGCATGAGGTTTCAAGTGTTTCCTCATAAAGTTTTGTTATAATTGACATCCTCTATTACATAGAATGAACAGTTCTGAACATTTCTTTGGTGTTCATGTTTATAATGCTCTCTATGTAGGCATTTGATAAGCCTCAACTCTACACAAAGAACTGCAAGCAACCAGAAAAGTTGAAAATATGAGTAATAGTTTTCTCTAGGGAAGAATATACCAATTGATTATGTAATAACAAATGATTGATGATGGAAGCATACATGCAAGTAACATTATACAGATTGTTCAGGTTATATTTAGGTGTGTGTGTGTGTGTGTGTGTGTGTGTGTGGTGTGTACCTATTTGTTTGCTGTTATTTAATATAGGAAAAGTGAAGGTCATGAAGATTATTCTTTTACCATAGTTACACCCCCTATCCCTCCCCCACCCCATTTTCTATTTTCTTTTTGCATTCATTTTTTTAACCTAATTTCTAGATCTGGATTATTTTACAAGATATTGTCACAGAATAGTAGAAGAAACTATAGTGAGAACTATAGTGAGAACTATAGTCATTCAGGCTTAGTAAAGCATAGCCAAGAAATTTTTATCAAGTACTCCAATGGGTCAGTGGAAAAAATGCCAAGAGTAAGAAGTGTGATTGTATGGAACTTAAATCATCAGCATCTCAGAAGGAAACAAAATTACTGAGTAAAGATACATGGAATAGAATTGAAGACCTTGGATATTAAACCAGGACCAAGTAAACCATCTAAATAACCCTATAACACCTAAAGAAATAGAAGAAGTCATCAAAAGCCTCCCAACCAAAAAAAGCCCAGGTCCAGACAGATTCAGTTCAGAATTTTATCAGACATTTATTGGGGATATAACACCAATACTCTCCAAACTATTCCAAAAGATAGAATCAGATGGAGCATTACCCAACTCATTTTTTGAGGCTGCAATAACCCTCGTACCTAAACCACACAAAGACCCTACAAGGAAAGAGAACTTCAGACCAATCTCACTTATGAACACTGATGCAAAAATACTCAATAAAATCCTTGCAAACCGAATCCAAGAACACATCATAAAGATCATTCATCATGACCAAGTAGGCTTCATTAACATAAGGAAATCCATCAATGTAATCCACCATATAAACAAACTCAAAGATCAAAATCACATGGTCATCTCACTAGACGCTGAGAAAGCATTTGAAAAAAACCAACACCCCTTCATGTTAAAAGTCCTGGAAAGAACAGGAATCCAAGGTCCATACTTAAACATAATAAAAGCAATATACAGCAAACCAACAGACAACATCGAACTTAATAGCGAGAATCTTGAAGCAATCCCACTAAAATCAGGGATTCGACAAGGCTGCCCACTCTCCCCCTACCTATTCAACATAGTACTGGAAATCCTGACTGGAGCAATTAGACAGCAAAGGAGATCAAGGGGATACAAATTGGAAAGGAAGAGATAAAAACATCACTCTTTGCCAATGACATGATAGTGTACTTGAGTGACCCCAAAAATTCCACCAGAGAACTCCTACAGCTGATAAACAAGTTCAGCAAAGTGGAAGGATACAAAATTAACTCAAACAAATCAGTAGCCTTCCTATACTCAAAGGACAAACATGTGGAGAAAGAAATTAGGGCACAGGTACCCTTCACAATTGTCACAAAAACTATGAAATACCTTGGTGTGACTCTAACTAAGCAAGTAAAGGACCTTCATGACAAGAACTTCAAACCTCTAAAGAAAGAAATTGAGGAGGATTTCAGAAAATGGAAAGATCTCCCATGTTCATGGATTGGAAAAATCAACATCTTAAAAATGGCCATCCTACCAAAAGCAATCTACAGACTCAATGCAATCCCAATCAAAATTCCAACCCAGTTCTTCATGGAATTGGAAAGATCAATGTGCAATTTCATATGGAATAACAAAAGACCTAGAATAGCAAAATCCATCCTCAACAACAAAAAAACATCTGCGGGAATCACTATCCCTGACCTCAAGCTATATTACAAGGCAATTGTGCTGAAAACTGCATGGTACTGGTACAGAAATAGGCATGTGGATCAATGGAATAGAATAGAAGATCCAGAAATGAGCCCTCATGTATATGGTCACCTGATTTTTGACAAAGGAGCAGTAAACATTCAATGGAAAAAGGACAGCCTATTCAACAAATAGTGGTGGTCCAACTGGCACTCAGCATGCAAAAGAATGAAAATAGACCCTTTCTTATCTCCTTATACAAAGCTCAAGTGTAAGTGGATTAAAGATCTCCACATTAAACCAGATACACTGAAACTATTAGATGAGAAAGTAGGGAAAACCTTAGAACACATAGGCACAGGAGAAAATTTCCTGAACAAAACACCAATGGCTCAAGCTCTAAGGTCAAAGATTAACAAATGGGACTTAATGAGATTGCAAAGTTTCTGTAAGGCTAAGGACATCGTCAAGAAAACAAAACGGCAACCAACAGAATGGGAAAAGATCTTTACCAACACCACATCAGATAGAGGCCTAATATCCAAGGTGTACAAGGAACTCAAAAAGCTAGACACCAGAGAATCAAATAACCCTATTAAAAAATGGGGTACAGAGCTAAACAAAAAGTTTTCAGTTGAGGAACACCGAATGGCCGAGAAACATCTGAGGAAGTGCTCGACATCCTTAGCCATCAGGGAAATGCAAATCAAAACAACCCTGAGATTCTACCTCACACCAGTCAGATTGACCAAGATCCAAAACTCAGATGACAGCAGAAGCTGGCAAGGCTGCGGAGAAAGAGGAACACTTCTCCACTGTTGGTGGGGTTGCAAGCTAATATAACCACTCTGGAAATCTGTCTGGCCATACCTCAGAAAATTGGATATAGCACTACCTGAAGACCCAGCTATTCCACTTCTGGGCATATACCCCAGAGACGCTTTAATACACAACAAAGATATATGCACCACAATGTTCATAGCGACTCTATTTATAATAGCCAGAAGCTTGAAGGAACCCACATGTCCCTTAGAAGATGAATGGATACAAAAATTGTGGTACATATACACAATGGAATACTACTCAGCCACCAGAAACAATGACTTAACCAAATTCTTAAGAAAATGGCTGCATCTAGAGAATATCATCCTGAGTGAGATAACCCAGTCACAAAAGAACAGACATAATATACAGTTACTGATAGTGGGATGCTAACCCCAGAGGCTTGCACTTCCCCAGAAACAACTCACAGACTGTATGAAGTCCAAGAAATAACGAAAACAAAACAAAACAAAAAAATATTTACAAAACAAGAAAACTTTAAATATTTCTATGTTACACTTTGTTTTACATGTACTTTATGCTCATTGTAACTATTAAGTTCTCAAGGCATACTATCAAACCTTGAAAAAAAATCAAGTACTGACTAAAAAATATATTCATAGTCTTATGTAAAAATTATGTTAAAATCTGAAAAAAGTACTGACAAAAATGTATAATTTTAAGCAAAAACATGTTTAAAATCTGTACATTCATCTTTGTTTTATAAATTAAAGTTGTTTAAAAAAAAAAGAATAAACACTCCTGTGAGACCCTCACTTGTACGTACATGTTTCATTTCTTTCTGAATTCTAGATCCTAACCCACTGAGAAAATGGCTGTTTTTCTACTCTGAACCAGGATTGTGATGTTTCTAGTTACTTCAAATTCCAGCCATTGTGGCTTTTCTGGTATCATAGTCTATATCCTTGAACTGTGGGTTCAAATAACTGCTTTTGTCCACTGAAGGCCTTTTGTCTGGGTGTATTTTCAGACAACACCAGACCAGTTAGCCTTTGGGCATGCCTTTGTGGAATTTTCTGGATTGAGTTAATTGAATTGGGAAGGTCTGTTAAATGTGAGCAGGACCCACAAGTTCCTGGATAAAAAGATGTCTGGCGGAAAAGCTAGTTTTTGGTCTGTGTTGCTTATGTAATTCTCCCATTTTTGTGAATTAGGTCATCTGCTCTGCAGATACCGCTGTTGTTCCTCATTGGCATCAGGCATACTTCATCCATCGAATGTGGTGTGTAAACCTCTGGTTCTTTAACCTACTCCAGCTCTCCAGCCCTAGATGAGGACCATCACAGCCAAGTGACTAAGCAGATACGGAATTATCCCCAGGGGTGCAAAGAAAGCTATTGTTGAACTATGTAAATTTTTATCTAAACCAAAGGACTGGCTCCTCTTTTTGTATAGATTCCTATAGGAGGCCATGACTAATATTGAACTGTTTTTTTTTTAACCTGTATACATAGGATACACATGATTCATGACTTCATCGTCTTTTGCCTGTCTTATTCCTACTATTTTATAAAAATTGGATTATGTTTTCAAAAAGAGCATTTTATTTAGGACCAAGTATATAAAATTTATGAAGTAAAAAATGAACAAAACACATATTTTCATATTTTCATAGATTAACGAATATTCTCAAATTAAAATCCAAGCAAGCAGATAGAAGATGTAGAAATCTCAGCATGTGGTGCTCTCTACCTGGAAGGGTATATGGAGTGGCAAGGGTATCCCTGCTTTTGCAAAGATAAATAGATGTTAGCACACCGCGGGCCCAAATGTGTTTTTATATAAATTAACTGACTAATTAAATATAATTATATCTAGAAGCTTGTTCAAATTAAAAGTAATTGTCTAAACCAACTGTGCTATTATTAATGAGATTTCTCATAAGAATACTTGAAAAAGAGTATAAATAAAGGCAAACATGGTTGAGTAGCCTATACTATATATGTCATTCTAACTGCAAAAAAAAAAAAAATAATAATGAAACAGTGTTGCATGTTGTTCTGAATAAAGCTACATACTTATGAGGTCACTAACGCATAAGTCTAGGTATGCCCTCAATGTCAAATTGTATAAACTTACTCACATCCAAATGTGTTTGTGACTCATCATCAGACATGCACATACACATCAGCACCTGCCATTCCTCCTTTTTTTTCATAAATCCCTCCTTTTTTCTAATTATAGTCTAATGCCTCAATGAATGAGCTAGTTTCTCATGGACACTAGGGTTTCTGGGTTTTTCTTTCTCTAAGCAGCTTAGTATTTAAAAACTAGTCTGCCGGTCTTAGGAACTGTTTTCATACTGCATGTAGTTGTCTGGCCCGCGGAGCTCACCCCCTCAGTTGGTTCTGTTACACAACTGTGTCATAGTTTTCCTTTTTTTTTTCTTTGCACATCATCTGTCAGTGGAAAGTATTTCTCCATAAAGACATCTACGAACACTCATCCCAGAAATTCAACCAAAATTATATTAATTGAGTTTCTGTTACTCAGTGTAACAATGCATTTCTTCTCCATCACCTTCATTGTTTATCTGTGGCCAGGACTGAAAAGACAGAAGTTTGAGGTTGCTCATGGCTCCAGTGCCCACCTTTCTCCAGTTTTGGCATCTGCCCTTCAGTGGGCTGAATAGGTGTGTCTCAGGCTAACACTGTTCTTCGTGCCACTAAATCCATTAGACTTTATTTTAACTTTACTAATATATTTTTGTTCTTTATCAAGGTCTTATTAGTGATTAATTCCAAGACTAATGTTACATCCTTTTGGGGGCCCTTTCTTTACTCTGTGTACCTGTCACTTTCCCACATTCTTTAGAATTTCCTCCTGTGGCATTCCACAGTTCTAGTCTCTATAAATTATGCATTCATAAGCCATCCCCATGGCAGAATTTTTAGGTTACTATAGTTTGTTCCTTTTCCATTCATCTTGATAAAGTGAGACCTTTATTTATAAGTGACAATCAGACTTCCTGAATATCTTTTTTTTATTATTGGATATTCACTGTATTTACATTTCAGATGTTATCCCATTCCCCCAATCACATCTACTCTCCCCCTCCCATTGCCTCCATGAAAGTGCTCCTTCTCCCAACCACCCTATCTCATCTCAGCATCTTGGTGTTTCCCTACACTGGGAAAACAATCTTTTACTAGGCCAAAGGCCTCTTCTCCCATTGATGCCAGAGAATGTTATTCTCTGCTGCATATGCACCTGGAGTCATGGGTCTCTCCAAGTGAACTCACAGGTTGGTGCTTTCGTCCGTGGGAACTGTGGAGGGTTTAGTTAGTTGATAATTTTGTTCTTTATAAGTCTCTTCATGTGAACTCATTGGTTGGTATTTTACTACATGGGAGCCGTGGGTTATTTGATAATTTTGTTCCTCCCATGGGGTTGCAGACCCTTTCAGCTTTTTAAGTCTCTTCTCTTTTAAGTTCCTTCCTTGGTGTCCTCATGTTCAGTCTGATGGTTAGCTGCAAGCGTCCTCCTCTGTATCAGTATGGTTCTGGTGAGCCTCTGAAGAGACATCCATATCAGATTCCTGCCATTAAGCAGGACTTGGCATCAGCAATAGAGCTTGGGTTTGGTGGCTGCATATGGGGTGGATCCCCAGGTGAGGCAGTCTCTGGATGATCTTTTCTCCATCCCTGCTCCTCTGTTTGTGCAATTATTTCATCCCTTGTGCATTTTGTTTTCCCTTCTAAGAAGGACTGAGGCATCCACATTCTGACCTTCCTTCTCTTTGAGCTTCATAACCTCTGTGAATTGTTTCTTGGGTATTCTGAACTCTTGGAACTAGCATACACTTGTTAGAAAATACATAGACTAAGTGTTCATTTGTGACTGGGTTACCTCACACAGGATGATAGGTTCAAGTTCTATCCACTTGCCTAGGAATTTTATAAAGTCATTTTAAAAAATAGCTAGGTAGTACATCATTGTGTATGTGCACCACAGTTTCTGTTTCCATTCCTCTATTGAAATACATCTGGGTTCTTTCCAGGTTCTGACTATTATAAATAAGGCTTCTATGTACTTGGTGGAGTATGTGTCCTTGTATTTGGAGCTTCTTATGGGTATATGCCCAGAAATGATATCTTTGGGTTTTCAGGTGTATTATATCCAATGTTTTGAGGAACCATCAGACTGATTTCCAGAGTTTTTGTACCAGTTTACAACCCCAACAACATTGGAGGAGTGTTCCTCTTTCTCCCCATCCTCACGAGATTATGCTGTCAACTGAGTTTTTGATCATAGCCATTCTGACTGGTAAGAGGTAGAACCTCAGTGTTGTTTGAATTTGCATTTTCCTGCTCTCTAGGGATGATGATCATTTATTTAGGTGCTTCTCCACCATTCAATATTCTTCAGTTGAGAATTCTTTGTTTAGCTCTGCACCCATTTCAATAGGATTATTTGATTCTCTAGAATCTAACTTCTTCAGTTCTTCGTATATATTGCATATTAGCTCTCTATCAGATGTAGGATTGTTAAAGATCTTTTCCCAATCTGTTGGTTGCCATTTTGTCTTTTAGGCAGTTTTTTTTTTTTTTTTTTTTTTTTTTTTTTTGTCTTATAGAAGCATTGCAATTTCATGAGGTCCCATTTGTTGATTCTTGATTTTAGAGCATAAGCCATTGGTGTTCTGTTAAGGAATTTTTCCTCTGTGCCTATGTGTTATAAACTCTTCACCATTTTCTGTTCTATTAGTTTCAAAGCACCTGGTTTTAGTTGGAGGTCTATGATCCACTTGGACTTGAGCTTTGTACAAGGAGATAAGAATTTATTGATTTGCATTCTTCTGCATTCTGACTGCCAGTTGAACCAGCACCAATTGTTGAAGATGCTGTCCTTTTTCCATTGAATATTTTGAACTCCTTTGTCAAGATAAATGTGTGGGTTCATTTCTGTGTCTTTGATTCTATTCCATTTATCTACCTGCCCGTCTCTGTACCAGTACCATGCAGTTTTTAGCAAAATTGACCTGTAATGCAGCTTGAGGTCAGAGATGGTATCTCAAGAATATGTACTGACTATTTCAGTCTCATTTTTCCTTTTGTTTTATGCTATATTTTTTCTAAACAGGGGAAGAGTATTCTTCCAACACTGTTTTACATCTGATTTAAGATAAGGACCTTATTCTTGAATCAAATTCTGTTTCATATTTATATTCAAAATATTCTTAGTACATCAGATAAGATTACTTATAACTTTTAGTATTATATAATGGTTATTTCATTTACTTTATTATGTTCTTAATATATAAATAACTTAGATTATTTTTTAAGATATCTGACATTGTCTTTTAAACATTTTTCTTTACAGGTTGTGTGTGTGTGTGTGTGTGTGTGTGTGTGTGTGTTTGCACGTATTGTTTATGTCACTTTACTAAGTGACATAAGAACAATAGAGATCCAAAGACAAATTGAAGGAGTCAGTTGTCTCCTTACACACTTTTATGTAGAGGGATCAAGTTTAGATTTGCTTGTGTGGCAAATGCCTAAACCAACTAAGCCTATGTGATGATTTTAATGTCAATATTTTACAATGATTTCTAGTTGTTAATTTATAGACTTGGTTAAGTTGGAATATCTCTCCATGACTTTATATAGATGTAAGTTTTGTTGTGAAATGCTTTTTTTTTATTTGTGCGTATGACTATCAATGCTGATTTTGGAATTGAGGTTTAGTGATTCTTTGAAGGCAGTATGTATGAAGGTACAAACAAATGAGAAGGGTGTCACTATTTCATCTGCTGATTTTGCAGCTATTTTCTATGAACAACTCTTTTCAAAATACCAGGTAGGTGCTTGAATTATATTCCATCATGTATGTGCATTGGAGGCCTTATTTTACCATCCACCAGTTGCAGGTCTCAGAAAGACTGTGATGTGGCAAATAGTTCTACAATAAATTAAGGTTCAGGTGACTATTCTATATACTAACGTAATTTTTTGTATATATGTGTATACAATATATATATATATATATATATATATATATATATATATACATATGCACACACATTCATACATGAATGGTTTGTGACAGCATGTGACATGCTGACCTCTTCTGCACCAGTGAGCACTTCTGTATTGATCAAGATTATGAGTTCACCAGGATGTGCTTTTCATTTCTGTTATGTATAAAAATTTTCATTCTACTGTAGTTATTTTATTTCCCTCTTACTGTTAATGATAGTATAAGTCAGTCATATTGGTCAATAGCAAAGTTCATTTTCTTTCTAAAAATTCATCCTCCCCTTGATTTTTGTTTCTTTTCTTTTTTTTCAGTATTTCTTTTAAAGTTAGATATTTTATGTATTTACATTTCAAATGTTTTCTCCTTTCTTGGTTCCACCTCCTTCCCCTGCTTCAGTGTGGATGCTGCCCCTCCCACCCAACCACTCCCACCTCACCATTCTGGCATTCCCTGACAGTGGAAGAATGATCATTCAAAGGACCAAGGACCTCTTCTTCTATTGATGTCAGACAATGCCATCCTCTGCTACTTAATGCAGCTGGTGACATGGATCTGTACATGTGTACTCTTTGGTTGGTGGGTCAGTCCCTAGGAGCTCTAGGGGGTTTGTTTGTTTGATATTGTTGTTCTTTCTATAGGGTTGCAATCCCCTTCAGCTCCTTCAATCCTTTCTCTAACTCCTCCATTGGGGACCCTATTCTCAGTCTAATGGTTAGTTGGACGCATCCTCATTTGTATCAGTACTGCTCAGTAGACCCTCTCAGGTGACATCTATATAAGACTCCTATCAGCATGTACTTCTTGTCATCAGCAATAGTGACTGGGTTTGGTGGTTGCATGTGGGATAGATCCCTGGCGGGGCAGTCTCTGGATAGCCTTTCCTTCAGTCTTTGTTTCACTAGAGTGTCATACCGTTACTCAGAGTGTATCCTTTCTCTTCTCTCCTTTCACTTTTCCTTCACCACTGTTTTCTCTCGTCTTAAAACAGCAGGGTTTAGGCTGCTCCGGTCTTCTCTCAGAGCCTACACTGAAAGGCTTCCATCTTCCTAGCTACTCTGAGGTAAAGAACTATGGCAGTCAATGGCAGTCAATGTCTTCAGTGGAGAAAGGGGATTCCTCTACTAGCTGATAAAACTGTCCAAATGCAAACACCACCAGGTTCTGGTTGTTTTGGCATCCCAGTAGCTTTGTGTGGTTTCAGGGCAAACAAGAATCCCAGGATATAAAAATTTAGTAAGTTTTCCATGGGGTTGAATAATTCCCATGTTATATTATTATTTTTATCACTCAGAGTTCTGAGTAAAGTACAGCAAAAAAAATCTATATTTGACATCCAGATATGAGAAAAGCACTACCAGGTCCCCTCAGTGTAGTCAAATCTTTATACATTGTAAATTAATAAACAAGTCACAGCTGAAGTTTAATGTTGACTTGAAAAACAAAGGTGAAACTATCAATCATTAGATATAACAATATAAACTTGCACATTAAGTGATCTTTGGTTTAAGGTAATTAAGGTCATCCTGATAATGCTTACAAAAGAAATTAGCCGATTTTGTAAATGTTGAGTTTTATTGCACTTTGAAATACTGCCTGACAGGCTGAGTTTAAGAAAAACACTGCCTCCTAAACTCATTGAACTCGAAATACAGATTTCTGGTTCCATAATAGAAAGTAAAATAGGATTATGGATCCACACAAAGAAAATATGTGCTTGGATCAGGAGCCTTGCTACTTAAGATTGTACAAAAATAGATTCACTTATTGATCTCTTCATAAATACTTTCTGTTTAAAATGGTATAATTGAAAGAATTTTGTTTGTTTAATGTTTTCATAGTTTTGGCATTCACTTGGAATCTTCCAATGAATGCTACATAAGCACTCATCTTCTCTTCCTGTCCTTGTGAGATTGCCTTTAAGAAGTGTCATTTTATCTTAAAGATAAACTTCAGCATTCTCCTATATTTTTTTAAAAAAAATAAAAAACTATTATTTCCTAAACACTTTTCCAGTAAATGTGGAGTTAGTTAAATTCAAGACCTTCCCCCCACACACACAAAATGATAATCTTTCTCCCTGTATTTCCAAATTGTATTTGATTCATGTATTTGGAGATACTATTTGGTTTTCTTTTAGAGGTTTGATAGTATGCATTGAAATCCCACTAGTTACCATAAGCATAAAGTACATGTAGGACAGAACGTAACATGAAAACAGTCAGAATTTTCTTGGTGTGTATAGATTAAACATAATGATTTTTGAATACCAAAAATTTTTACAAGGCTATATTCCTAGCTCTTGGATTATTAATGGTTTAAGGTCCAGGTGTACCCCACTCTGAGAGGGTGCTAAGAGATACTGCAGTCACTGTCACAAACTGAAGAGAAATAATTTTATTTTAAAGAAAATTAAGTATGAGGTTGAGAATGGAGTAGGGGAATCATCATGGAATGTTTTATATTAGGAAAGGAGCTAATATAGTTAGAAATAATTTAGCAGTATTAAGTTATTAGCACTAAATTATTAAGGCTACTAAAACAAAATTTTAAATTACTTGTGTTTCAATCACAAAATCAAATTTCTTTGACTGCTCCATTCAGGACTCCAATACTTCTGTAGTATTTGGTGTTTGTTTCTTTTGTTTTCATCATAAAATGTATAAATCATTAAATACATTATTCTGAATGTTAAATATAACATAGTTTTGTTGATATGCAAATTGGATTTGAAGTTAATTAGTTAACCCAGGCACTAAAGAAAGAGAGAATAGATCTTTCCCCTTACCCCCACTTTGGTTGCCAACTCAGCATGTCTATGATTTTTGTCAATGATTTTCAAATACAAATTTATATGTTTGGAAAGCATCAGATTGTAATACCTAAGGAGATCACTAAGTTGCTGAGGGTCTGGTAATATAGTGATGGCCTGAGTTTGATCATCTTGTCCCTGTAAATATCCAAGCCTGTTATTACTACACTGATAATTTAGGAGGCAACACAGAAGGATCTCTTAGACCTGCTGGCCAACCAATCTACCCAAATGAATGAGATTCATATTCAGCTGGAGTCATCTGACCTCAACATCTGACCTCCAGGCAGAGGTGATGAAGAAAGGCAATCCTTATTCAAGCTGCAAAATCAGCTTATGACATGACAACCCTACTATGGTTGCCAGATTGTATCTCTAGTATCCCAATACAGATGCCATATAAAAACCGTTCTTAAGGTAAAATGTTATAATTTATTTTCAAATAAAGTAATTTATTTTCAAAATATTGGATTCATATATATATATATATATATATATATGCCAATAAGTAGAAAATAAAAAAAAAATGTTCAGATTACGGTAGCGTTTTGTGGATATTGACTTTGTCTTATTGAAGGGAATTCCCTTCTCTTGTAAGGTTTTGTAGTTCTTATTCATTCAATAGTGTTATTATTATTTTTTTGACAAAGAGTTTCTAGCTTCTACTGAAAAAAGCCTCTGGCTTTTCTTCTTCAATCCATTAAGCATCTACTTGATAGGCAACAAAAGCATAGCATCCTTTCCTAAACACCTTAGCACTGCTCTCTTCTCAGTCATTCCTGCTGGGTGTTATTTGTTAATATTTGTCAAGGATTCCTCAATGCAGGCTGCTGCCCATAACTTTTATTTCTCATGACATGTAGATTAGTGAGAAAACTGCTATGTTTTCCTTTGCTCTATTTTCTAAATAATTTGTTTCTTTCTGTCTTTTATAGGCCTGAAGAACTTATATACATGTTCTGAATATGTAGGTATCTGGAAAATCTGAATTGAGTCTCTTTATAACAATTTTCTTAGTTCACAGGATTCACCTTTCCCATGACTGGCCATGACTGTGTAACATCTGAGGCATTTGAGAAAAATGGAAGTCATGACATTCAGGGACAATGATATGAACATCTACAAGTGAATAATATAATGCAAGCAGTCCACCTGTCAGGATAGTAAAAGTCTAGCATCCTATCCAAGCTGAAGCAGTAGAAGCCAGTAATCAGGTGAGAAATCAGTTATGAGAACAAAATATCCAGATAGAGTTCTCTTTTTAATGAAATTTAATCATCAGACTCCAAAAGATAATGTGCTTTTTCGAAATGCTGTCACTTCTTAGAAGCAGTTTAACCTCTCACATGAGACAAATATGAGTATACAAAATAATCCCCAGGGGGGAAAACATTCAGCAAGTAAATGAATTTGTTCTTCTATTTTTAGAACTTACTGGCTAACATGACATAAGGTTCAATGTATCAAAAAACTCTGCATTGATAAAGAACACTTTAAATGTTCTCCAGGCAACGGGAGCGAGTGTGTGGAGGACAGAGGGATAGAATATGGGCAGAGAGAAAAAGAATCACTGGGAGGCCAGATCATATCTGGAATGAGCTAGAAACCCAGGAAAATGGAAACTCTCAGGAATCTATGAAGGTGACCTTAGCAAAGTTTCCTTTTCTTTTTCTCTTTTTAAGCAGATATTCTCAGTACTTACATTTCAAATGTTATCCCCTTTTCCCTACTCCCATTCTCTCTCCCTTACATCTTGTCTACATGAAGATGCTCACATTAACAACCACCTCTTCACCTCAACCACATACTCCCCTACACTTGGAAGACAATCCTTTGCTGGAACAAAGGCCTCTTCTCCCATTGATGCCATAGAATGCTATCCTCTGCTTCATATACACCTGGAGCCATGGATCTATTCATGCAAACTCATTGGTTGATGTTTTTAGTCCCTGGAAGCTGTGGAAGGTTCGGTTGATTGATAATTTTGTTCTTCCCATGGGGTTGCAAATCCTTTTACCTCCTTCAGTCCTTTCTTTAACTCCTTCCTTGGAGTCCCTGTGTTCTCATTCAGTCCGATGGTTAGTGGTTAGATGCAAGCATTCTCATCTGTATCAGTATGGCTCTGGCAGAGTCTCTGAGGAGGTATCCATACAAGGCTCCTTCCAGTAAGCACTTCTTGGCATCAGCAATAGTGTGTGGGTTTGGTGGCTGCGAATGGGAGGGATTCCCAGGTAGGGCAGTCTCTGGATGATGCTTTCTTCAATCCCTGCTCCTCTATTTGTCCCTTTATTTCCTCCCATAAGTGTTTTGTTTTCCCCTCTAAAAAGGACTAAGGCATCCACACTCTAGCCTTCCTTCTTTTTAAACTTCATAAGGTTTGTGAATTATTTCTTGGTCACTTGGAACTTTTTGGGACTAGTATCTTCTTATTAGTGAGTGCATATCATGTGTGTTCTTTTGTGAGTGGGTTACCTCACTCAAGATTATTGCTTCTAGATCCATCCATTTGCATAGTAATTTTATGTAGTCATTGTTTCTAATAGGTGAGTAGTACTTCATTGTGTAAATGTACAACAATTTTTGTATCCATTCTTTTGTTGAAGGACATCTGGGTTCTTTCCAGCTTCTGGCAATTATAAATAGGACTGCTATGAAAATGGTGGAGCATGTGTCCCTGTTATATGTTGGAACACCTCTGGGTATATGATCAGGAGTGTTATAGCTGGGTCATATATACATAGGTAATACTATATCCAATTTTCTGAGGAACTGCCAGACTGATCTCCAGAGTGGTTGTACAAGCTTGCAATGCCACCAACAATGGAGGAGTGTTTCTCTTTCTCCACATCTTTGCCAGCATCTGCTGTCACCTGAGTTTTTGATCTTAGCCATCTGAATGGTGTAAGGTGGAATCTCAGGGTTGTTTTGATTTGCATTTCCTTCATGACTAGGCATGTGGAGCATTTCTTTAGGTGCTTCTCAGCCATTTGTTATTCCTCGGTTAAGAATTCTTTATTTATATTCCTAGCAATGGGGGATATGTAGTCTGAAATTAGCATGTTCTATAAATAGATATGACTTCCAAGGAAAGAACTGTACCACTAACGTAGCTGCAGAAACTTAGACCCACAATTTTCTCCTGCCAGCAAGATGCACACTGGTAAAAACTGAACACAAACTCAAGGAATGTCCAAACATCACTGGCCCAAGCTGAAGCCCATGCCGTGGGAGAAATTTTTGACACTATTAATGATATTCTTCTACACTTCCAGAATGGTGCCTAACTAGCATCTGAGGCTTCACCCAGTCACTGATGGAAACAGATGCAGAGATGCACAGCCAAACATTAGGAAGAGCTTAGGAAATTCTACAGAAGCATGGGAGAAAGGATTGAAGGAGTCAGAGAGGTCAAGAGCAACAAAAGGAATCAATGAACCTGGACCCATAGCTGTCCACAGAGACTGTCCTACCAACCATAGATCAAATGTGGGAAAGACCTAGGCTTTTGGTACATACATATGTAACAGTTGTGCAGCTCCCTCTGCAGGTAGGACTCCTAACAGCAGGAGCAGAGGCTGTATGAGTCTGTTGCCCACCTTTAGGTTCATTTCACCTCACATGGGCTGCCTTGCCTAGACAAAACAGGAGAAGATGTGCCTAGTCTACTGAAGCTTGATATGCCAGCGCAGGTTGATAGCCATGGAGGGCTCCTATTTTGTGAACTTTTTCTGAGATGAAGAAGAAAATAGCAGGGAGTTTTGTGGTAAGAGGAAGGAACTGGGAAAAGAAGAAAGAGGGGAAGCTATGACTGGGATGTAAAATAAATAAATTAAAACAACAAAATAAAAATAAATGGAGCTGGGGAGTGGAAGCCTCCAGAAGGACGGCACAATTACTCATAAAACCACACAATGAACATAGAGACATCAGAGAACCATGAAAAAGGACAGGAGCAAAGCAATCACTGACTCAAAAAATAAAAGTTAAAGACTATTTTCTTGACTACTTGCTTATTTGAGCATTAGAAAAGACAACTATTATGTGTGGAGAGGAAATTACAGTGGGGACTCTTAGTAGGTCTGCTGATTCTGGGATGAAGAGTAAGTCTGGCTGCCCTAGTTTATTCTGTTGCTTTGATCTAGTATCCTCACAGAAAGAAAATTATGAAAGCTGATTTTAGCTCACAATTTCAGGTCACAGTCTACAGTAGCTGAAAAGCAAAGGTAAAAGAGACTTAAAGCAGCTAGTCATGTCCCACTACCAGACCCAAATACAGGGCAGGATTCAACCCACAGGGACCTGGGTATTTCCATACCATTTAACAAAATGAAGACATTTTCCTACGGACATATGCACAGGCTGCCTTCATCTAGTCAATCTCTCATAGAACATTGTATGATATATACCAGGTAAATATTGCTTGTGTTTATTTTACAATTGAAATGACCATCACATTATTCATGGAAAAAAGAAAAACCTTTACATGCTGATAGTCTGTGTCTATGATGTATGTTTAGTGCAGTTCTGGTCCAATATATGAAGGTCAAATCCCCAGGATTCCCTTTTAAGTACAACTGGGGTGTGTTCTGTTTACAGCAATTGATTTATTGTTCTCATGTTTTTGAAAATTTTAATTATATGCACAAGGCAAAACATTTATGGAAGGTGTCAGTGAATTCATGTTGCTCTTCTCAAAGTCCACATGCAGCAAATCCATGAGTTTCTCTCTCTCTCTCTCTCTCTCTCTCTCTCTCTCTCCCTCCCTCCCTCCCTCCCTCCCTCCCTCCCTCCCTCCCTCTCTCTCTCTCTCTCTCTCTCTCTCTCTCTCTCTCTCTCTCTCCTCCCTCCCTCCCTCCCTCTCTCTCTCCCCCTCTCCCTCCTTCTCTCCATCCCTTCCTCCTTTTCTCCCTCCCTCCCTCCCTCCCTCCCTCTCTTTTGTCTGTCCACAATAACTCATTTCCTTCTCTCACAGTGCCCTTTCAAGATGGTAAATGTTTTAAAAGAATCTGAGATTTAGGAAACTTACCCTTGTCCAGTTGTTTGTAGTGAGGAGCAATTCCCATTTACTAGCCCTAGTCTATTAATTGTCTGTTATGCTGTGGCCTTCCTACTCCACTTACCTTTTACTCTCCGTCTTCACCTCCTGATGCATTTTGTCTCCTGAGCACTTGTCAGCTCCTTAGTGAGTTAACATCAAGTTATTCATGAATAATATTTTTTAATTCGTTTGGTGCCTATCAAATCTGAGCCTGCAAAACCCAAATTCTGGAAATCTTTATTCTCCTCTGCTTTGCTTTCCTTTCTTTTCCCCCAATCCTAGAGCATTTCTCCCTTTGCCAGGTGCCTTTCTCTGAGTGTTGCATAGAATAGACTTGTGTTTTAATTCTCTTTCTCAGTAGAATCATGATATTTCTATCAGTGAAGATTATCAGAAACAAATTCTGTCTTTGATGTAGTTCCTTCTCTAAGAACTGCATTGCATTACAATATATTCCTCCAATACTCTAACATATGTGTATAGCTTTAAGACTGTACTTATTCTTATTTATTTGTGTCATGAATGTCTTCCTGCATGTATGTGTAAATACCACAAACTTCTCAGAATCAAAGAGGCCAAAAGAGGTCATTGGATCACCTGAGATTGAAATTACATTCCTGAGCCACCATGTGGGTGCTAGAAACCAAACACATGTCTTCTGTAAGAATAGTAAGTGCTCTTCAATGCTCAGCCATCTCTCTAGTACCAATAGACAGATAATAAGCCACAAGGAAGAACTTATTACTATTACTCTGCTAAGGGTAAGGCTATTAAACTGACTTGTAGTTATATAATAATATAGGAGTTATATATAATTATATATAATATAGGAGTTATCAGTATACTCCTATAATAATGAATCTATCAACCTTTATTAGAGAAGCTTCTACTTATAGTAGATGGTGATTAACATAAAAATACACAACTGAAGAAGGTGCAGAGCTCAGAAGAGTACAGCATTAAATGGACCCTACATACCACACAGCTTCCTCCAAGAATGTAAGGATCATTATAGATAAGGTTGTTCCTGTCTAATACAGCATCTTAAATGAGCTATAGAAGAAGTAATGAAATACATAAAATTTAATCAATATGATAAGGAAATATTTTTGATGATAAATTAGTAAAATGATATATCTTGCAAGTAATACTTTTCAATGGCTTTTGGACTCTTGTCTTTACTTAGTTAACTTTTTAAAATTAATCTGGATCAGTGTTCACTTCTTTTCCTTAGAGGTTCCGAGTGAATAAAGCATGAAATGAACAAAGTAAAGTAGGCATGCTTGTACATGCCTGTAATCCCAGCACTCTGAGGTGGAGACAGCATCATAGAAGATTCAATAAAACCTTCAGAGTGAAATCATGTCTCAAATAAGAAAGCAAATGACCAAAAATAGTAGTTAATGGAAGTCTCTTTTAGATCATATGGAAAGCATTGAGTTGTGCCCTGAATTGTGTCTTGATATTTTATTTGACTTTGTGTTTTCCATGTGTCCTTTCTCAGTCTGTTAGTAATTTGTTTTATTCTCAAAGCTATCCAAATACTCAATGGGATATAAAGTTCTATGCTGTACAATAATCAAAAAATTTGAACAGAAACCTTGTTTGTCAATGTTCATGTGAAGCCATGTGTTTCATTTATCACAGTGCACCAGTGAGGGAACTCAATCAACTCCCCTACACAGCATGCAACAGTCACATGGCTTTGAAGGATGGAAGTCAAATATGCTGCTGTTACTGGAAGAGTGGTGCAGATTCTAATTACTAAATGAGAAATTTTTCCATATGAATAATTCTTTCCTATAAGTACATTCAGCTAAAATAAATAAAAATAGCAAATAATGAGATTGTCACATGTTGTAATTTGAATGCTAACAAAATCCATGGGCCCATATGTTTTAATACCTGGCCATAAGTTAGTAGATCTGTTTTTGGAGGATTGGGAGGTGTGGCCATGCTGGAGAGGGTGTGTCACTGGAGGTGGGATTTGTGGTTTCAAAATTCCATGAGATGCCTAGTGTTGCCATCAGATTGCTGTCTGTAGAACAGGATACAGAGGTCTCAGCTCCTGCTCCTGCAACATGCCTGTCTTCTTCCTGTCAAAATGGTCATGAACTCTTCTACCCTTCGGATCTGTGAATCCCAACTAAATGCTTTCCTTTACAAGTTGCATTTGTCATGCAAATGATTCTTCCCAAGAATATAACTTTCTTACAAAATCAGCCACATTAAAGTTGCTGTTTAATAAATAAATAAAAATTATTTAATAAACAGATTAAATAAATAATGTTATTATTGTAAATGGTGGTTTCTTTTTGTTTTCTAAAATCTGGCTGAAGGTATTTCAGATAATTCTTTATATTTAAGAGGTTAAATTGACTGCATTGCTAAATAAGATGTTTTCATATTCAGTAGAAAATGTTATTTTTTAAAAAGTTTCAAAGTACTCCATAGAAATTCTTAATCATTGCACAAAAGTATATTCATAACATGCTGTAGTGTTTTATGATATTCTTATCACTGTGGCTAGATATTAAGAAATAAATTTTAAATATTACAAGAGTTTTAGTTATTTTCCTAATTTCTATTCTAAGAATTAAAAACAAAGAATCAAAAGAACCTCAATTTCTGAACCTCAAACCAAAAAATGATGTGTTCCAGACTTGCCAATTTTTCCAAATTTTCTTGTTAACTTCTTATGTCTATCACTTTTTAGGTGACACAGCTTTGGGTCGACATTTCCAAAATCTTTCTGTGTAACATTTTCTCTCATCCATGTCCTTGTTACCCAGTGTTTTTCCTGAATGACCTGCTTCTAGCAGCAGTAAAATCTCTGCTAATGTTCTAGCTGACCCCACCTTAGTAGTGAACAACAGCTTTGGTCTGTAGTTCTTTTGTTGTGATGTTTGTTTTCTATGCATTTTCCCTATAGAACTTCTGAATTGAATCTGTCTTACGCAGGGTACATAGTAGCAAAATGGGAATTATCTAGATATTTTTCTTCTTTAAATTACTGTTGTCTGAAAAAGAGGCTAACTTTTGAACTGTTAAGGATTTAAGCCAAGTTAGTAACAATTTCCAATGATAAAAAGTGTCTACAATACAGGGTCCTCATAATATATAAAATCATTGTGGAATTTTATTAATATTTATATAATGAAAATAATAATTCATCAAAAATAATAGTAATTTAACCATAAGAAACAACTAAAACATTTTAGTTTTTATATAAAAGAACATAATTTTATATTGTCATAAATATTATGTAGGATGGAGATGAAATTTTTTTATGATTGGATTTAATTAAGGTGCACTCCACAGAATGGATCACATCTCTATTACTGTAGATGTGACAAACATTTGTCCTCTGACTTTCTTTTTTCTTTACTTTTCTTTTTTTTTTTTTTTGGTTTGACTTAATTTATTAAACTATTTGTACTTCTTTTTTTTTTTAATTGAACAACTTTATTTTAAAAAACAAAGATAAAACTTTAGGAACTGCAGGTCCAGGTGGCAGATGGGCCGAGCCCTGTTCTGGGCCCCAAAGTCACCAGGTGGAAGCAGAAGTTCCAATGATGTGTTCCTGGTCACCAGATCAGGCAGGGCGGGGGCATGCTTTCCATGCAAACTCTGCAGAGATCTCTCTGCTCCCTGGCTGCCCAGATCTCCAACTCACCAGTCTTTGAAACTTTAGGAACTACATCCTAGGAAAACAAGAAAACTACTAAGCAAGAAAACCAAAAAAGAAAGACCCACAGACACAACTCAAACTACAAAAGCAATAATAGCAGGAAACAGAGAAAACTATTCCTTGATATCTATTAACAAAAATGAAGTCAACTCCCCAATAAAGAGACATAGGCTATCAGACTGGATACATAAACAAAATCCAGCATTTTGCTGCATACAGGAAACTCATCTCAGAGACAAAGACAGACACTGTCTCAGAGTAAAAGTGTGGGAAAAAAACTTCTAAGCAAACAGACCCAAGAAGGAAGCTGGAGTGGTTATTCTAATATCGAATAAAGTAAATTTCCAACCAAAAGTAGTCAAAAAAGATAAGGAAGGACACTTTTTACTCATTACCAGGGAAATCTGTCAGGAGGAACTCTCAATCCTTAACATATATGCTCCAAATAAAAAAGCACCCACATTCATAAAAGAAACCCCACTAAGGCTCAAAAAATACATTTCACCCCACACAATAATAGTGGAAAACTTTAATATCCCACTCACTCGAATGACAGATCATGGAAACAAAAACTGAACAAGGATACTGTAAAACTAGCAGAGACTTTGAACCAACTAGAATTAATAGATATCTACAGAACATATCATCATAAAGTAAAAGAATACACCCTCTTCTCAGCAACCCATTGCACCTTCTCAAAAATACACATAAATGGAAACAGAACGAGCCTCAATTGATATAAGAAGATTGAAATACTCCCATGCATCCTCTCAGATCACCATGGTCAAAGGCTGGTCTTTAACTACAACAAAGAAAACAAATATCCCACATACACATGAAAACTACACAACACTCTGTTAAACAATAGCAGGGTCAAAGAAGAAATGAAGAAAGAAATTAAGGATTTTCTAGAATTCAATAAAAACAAAAACACAACATACCCAATCTTATGAGATGCAATGAAAGCAGTACTGAGAGGAAAACTCATAGCCCTCAGTGCTTCCAAAAAGAAACTGGAGAGAGCATACATCAGCAACTTGACAGCATAGCTAAAAGCCCTAGAACAAAAGGAAGCAGATACACCCAAAAAAAGTAGAAGGCAAGAAATAATCAAAATTAGGGCAGAAATAGACCAAATAGAAACAAAAAGAACCATTGAAAAAATCAACAAAACTAAGAGCTGGTTCTTTGAGAAAATCAACAAGATTGATAAACCCCTAACCAGACTGACTAGAGGGCAAGGAGAGAGTATACAAATTAACAAAATCAGAAAAGAAAGTGGAGACATAACAACTGAAACTGAGGGAATTTAAGAAATCCTCAGATCCTACTACAAAAACCTATACTCTACAAAGTTGGAAAATCTGGAGAAATTAGATGAATTCCGAGACAGATACAAGATCCTAACGCTAGACCAGAACCAAGTAAACCATCTAAATAATCCTACAACACCTAAAGAAATAGAAGAAGTCATCAAATGCCTCCCAACAAAAAAAGCCCAGGTCCAGACGGGTTCAGTGCAGAATTTTGTCAGACATTTATTGAGGACATAACAAGAATACTCTCCAAACTAATCCACAAGATAGAACCAGATGGAAAACTACCTAACTCATTGTTTTGAGGCTACAATAACCCTAGTTCCTAAACTACACAAAGACCCTACAAGGAAAGAGAAGTTCAGACCAATCTCACTTATGAACATTGATGCAAAAATACTCAACAAAATCCTTGCAAACCGAATCCAAGAACACATCAAAACGATCATTCACCATGACCAAGTAGGCTTCATCCCTGGGATGCAAGGATGGTTTAATATAAGGAAATCCATCAATGTAATCCACCATATAAACAAATTCAAAGAACAAAATCATATGGTCATCTCACTAGATGCTGAGAAAGCATTTGACAAAGTCAACACCTCTACATGTTAAAAGTCCTGGAAAGAACAGGAATCCAAGGACCATACATAAACATAATAAAAGCAATATACAGCAAACCAACAGCCAACATCAAACTTAACAGTGGGAAAGTTGAAGCAATCCCACTAAAATCAGGGACTCGACAAGGGTGCCCACTCTCCCCCTACCTATTCAACATAGTACTGGAAGTCCTGGCTGGAGCAATTAGACAGCAAAAGGAGATCAAGGGGATACAAATTGGAAAGAAAGAGGTAAAAACATCACTCTTTGCAGATACCATGATTGTGTACATAAGTGACCCCAAAAATTCCAATGGAGAACTCCTACAGCTGATAAACAAGTTCAGCAAAGTGGCTGGATACAAAATTAACTCAAAAAAATCATTAGACTTCCTGTACTCAAAGGACAAACATGTGGAGAAAGAAATTAGGGAAAAGATATCCTTCACAATAGTCACAAAATCTATGAAATACCTTGGTGTGACTCTAACTAAGCAAGTGAAGGACCTGTATAACAATAACTTCAAACCTCTAAAGAAGAAAATCGAGGAAGATCTCAGAAAATGGAAAGATCTCCCATTCTCATGGATTGGAAGGAAGAACATTTTAAAAATGGCCATCCTACCAAAAGCAATCTACAGATTCAATGCAATCCCCAAAAAAATTCCAACTCTGTTCTTCATTGTGTTGGAAAGATCAATGTGCAATTTATATAGAATAACGAAAGACCTAGAATAGCAAAATCCATCCTCAACAACAAGAGAATATCTGCGGCAATCACTATCTCTGACCTCAAGCTATATTACAAGGCAATTATGCTGAAACTGCATGGTACTGGTATAGAAATAGGCATGTGGATCAATGGAATAGAATAGAAGATCCAGAAATAAGCCCTCACGTATATGGTCACCTGATTTTTGACAAAAGAGCTGTAAACATTTAATGAAAAAAGGACAGCCTATTCAACAAATGGTGCTGGTCCAACTGGCACTCAGCATGCAAAAGAATGAAAATAGACCCTTTCTTATCTCCTTGTACATAGCTCAAGTGTAAGTGGATCAAAGATCTCCACATTAAACCAGATACAGTGAAGCTATTAAATGAGAAAGTAGGGAAAACCTTAGAACACATAGGCACAGGAGAATAGTTTCTGAACAAAACACCAATGGCTCAAGCTCTAAGGTCAACAATTAACAAATAGGACTTAATGAGTTACAAAGTTTCTGTAAGGCTAAGGATATTGTCAAGAAAACAAAATGGCAGCCAACAGAATGGGAAAAGATCTTTACCAACTCCACATCAGATAGAGGCCTAATATCCAAGGTATACAAAAAACTCAAAAAGCTAGACACCAGAGAATCAAACAACCCTTTTAAAAAATGGGGTACAGAGCTAAAAAAAAAAGTTCTCAATTGAGGAATATCGAATGGCTGAGAAACATCTAAGGAAGTGCTCGACCTCCTTAGCCATCAGGGAAATGCAAATCAAAACAACCCTGAGATTCGACCTCACACCAGTCAAACTGGCCAAGATCCAACACTCAGATGACAGCAGATGCTGGCAAGGTTGAGGAGAAAGAGGAATACTTCTCCACTCTTGGTGGGGTTGCAAACTAATACAACCACTCTGGAAATCAGTCTGGCGATACCTCAGAAAATTGGACGTAATACTACATGAAGACCCAGCTATTCCACTTTAATATACAACAAAGATACATGCATCAGAATGTTCATAGCAGGTCTATTTATAATAGCCAGAAGCTGGAAAGATCTCAGATGTCCTTCAGTAGATAATGGATACAAAATTTTTGGTACATTTACACAATGTAATACTACTCAGCTCTCAGAAACAATGACTTAACCAAATTCTTAAGAAAATGGCTGCATCTAGAGAATATCATCCTGAGTGAGATAACCCAGTCACAAAAGTACAGACATGATATGCAATCACTGATAGTGGCATGCTAACCCCAGAGGCTCGCACTACCCCAGAAACAACCTACAGACTGTGTGAAGTCCAAGAAAAAAAGAAAACAAAACAAACAAACAAACAAAAAGTCATGCTCAGTCCTTACACATTGACAAATCCGGGTTACACCCTGTATTACATGTAACTTTTTCTTTGTATAAAAAAAAATAAAAAAAAAAAAAAAAAAAAAAAAGCCAAGCACTGACACAATTGTATTTGTATACAGTTATGCAAAAATGCTTAAATTTTTATCTTTGTTTTTAAAAAAAGGCCAAAAAATAGCAAAAATAGAATGTGTCCACTCCCCAAAATAGCAAATAAAGGCTGCATAATAAGAAAAATAAAACAAAGATAAATGTACTGATTTTGAGCACTTTTCCATAAAAGTATATGAATACATTTTTGTCAGTGCTTGGTTTTTTTTAAAGGTTTGATAGTGTGCATTAAGATATTACTAGTTCCAATGAGCATAAAGTACATGTAAAACAAGATATAACCTGGAATTAGTCAAAGTTTTCTTGGTGTGTAAAGATTAAGCATAATGGTTTTTCATTTTCCTTCTTTTTTTCTGAACTTCATATAGTCTGTGAGTTATCTGGGGTGTTCTGAGCTTTCTGGGATTAGCATCCAATCATCTGTTACTTCATATTATGTCTATTCTTTTGTGACTGAGTTATCATCTCATTCAGGATGATATTCTCTAGATGCATCCATTTTCTTAAGAATTTCATAAAGTCATTGTTTCTGATAGCTGAGTAGTACTCTATTGTGGAAATATACCAAAATTTTTGTGTCAATTCATCTACTGAAGGATATCTGGGTTCTTTCCAGCTTCTGGCTATTATAAATAGAGCTGCAATGAACATTGTGGTGCATGTGTCTTTGTTGTATGTTGGAGTGTCTCTGGGGTAAATGCCCAGAAGTAGAATAACTGGGTCTTCAGGTAGTACTATGTTCATCTTTTCTGAGGAACCACCAGACTGATTTCCGGAGGGGTTGTACCAGTTTACAACCCCACCAACAGTGGAGAAGTGTTCCACTTTCTCTGCATCCTCTCCGGCAGCCTTGTAGAGTCCCTGATTTTAGTGGGAATGTTTCAAGTTTCCCACCATTAACTTTGATGTTGGCTGTTGCTTTGCTACATGTTGCTTTTATTATGTTTAGTTATGGGCCTTGGATTCCTGTTCTTTTCAAGACTTTTAACATTAAAGGGTGTTGAATTTTGTCAAATGCTTTCTCAGCATCTAGTGAGATGACCATGTGATTTTTATTTTTTATTTTTTTGAGTTTGTTTATATGGTGTATTACATTGATGGATTTCCATATATTAAGCCATCCCTGCATTGCACGGATGAATCCTACTTGATCATGGTGAATGATAGTTTTTATGTGTTCTTGGATTCAGTTTGCAAGGATTTTGTTGAGTATAGAGATAGGTACGTGGAACAATGGAATAGAATAGATGATCCAGAATTGAGTCCTCACCTATATGGTCACTTGATTTTTTACAAAGGAGCTGTAAACATTCAATGGGAAAAGGACAACCTCTTCAACAAATGGTATCCTCAGACATGGTGTAATACACCTGCATATCCATGGATACACACACACACACACACACACACACACACACACACACACACACAAACATGCACACACACACACTCACACACACACACACATATATACTCACATTCACATTCGTACATACACACTCACTCTCACACTCACTCACACACATATATTCACACACACATTCACACACTTACACACACACAGAAACACACACACTCACATGCACACGCAGACTAATAAGAATAAAAATAATTTAAACAATTTATGTTGAATTAGTTTCATTTATATTTGATTGTATACCATAAGGTTTTAAGTCTTAAATGCTTAAATTGTGATTTGGATACCACAATCTAATAAATAAATAAGTCACTTTATGTTAAATATTTATATTGATTCTAAAATTTATTTGGAAATGCTAATAGCTAGCATGTTATTAGTTTATAAGTCTAAGTAATAAAATAAAATATTTCAAAAGAAGTGTACATAGTCTTTACACAATTGATATATAATGCTTCCCTATGACATAAATCAAAATAATAGTTTACTCATGACAAAATATAAATGGTTATACATGCATAATTCTAAACATGGCAGATCAACACTTCCTGAAACATAGCACTCTCTTCCTATAATCCATGTTTCCTTTATTTTTATATCATGTACTTTTTGAAGTCTCCACTGACTTGAAAGAAATAAAAGGCAAATGAAACTTCTTGCTGAATAGACACAATACTGAATTTTAGAATAACTGCCATAAAACAAAACTAATAAAATTACTGGAATCATCACTAATAAAAGGAAGCAACATAAACTTTGAATATCTGTTTTATTTTCCCAAAAGTAATGATTATATTCACATGGAGTTAAATAAACCTGAACTGTTTTCCTTGCAAAACTGAAATTACATATACATATGAAATCATATACACACATATAATTATACATTTAAACATACATACTTATATAGATACAGGCTTATGCATATTTATGAAGTGAACTCTGAAGCATTTTATGGTAGGATTTTATCTGCCATGTTATCGGTTTTATCAGTCAGTTGAAAGTAAATAACTTTCACAGTAGCTGTCACCCAGAAAGCTAAACAAAGTCACCATTCATCTGGCTCATTCTCACTTTGCCCTTTAGCAGATGTGCTCTTTGAATGAATTTATTGGCCTTATGAATAAAGATTAGCCTTCCTCTGTTCAACTCTGTTTGGAAGAGCATTATTCTATTGTATAAATGGACATCATATTCAACTAAGTGAATTCTTTTTAAAGGAAAATATTTTTTCAGCTAATCTTTCTGAATTTAAGGTGGTATTGGTTTTCAAGGAAAATTTAATTTAATAGATGTCACCACTGGAATTTTAAACTATTTATACAAGGAAGTTTAACATAGAGTACCTCATAAATGAATAACAAGTAAGTTCAGTTTTGAAATAAATAGTTCATATCAGGTTATACCTACAGTTATGACTATTGTACAATTATGAATTAAATTTAATTGTGTTGTAACAAAGGCACCTGTTTGCATTTTTTACTGTTTGGTTTTATTTTACTTTCCAGTGGCTATACATTCTGCATACTGACATGTCAGAACACACATGACTGATAAAAACTTACTAGTAGTTCTTAAATTCCAAACCAGATGTTATAAAAGTGTGTGCTTGCTAAGAATGGCCCACTCTTGCATTTAAACTTTCAGAAGACAGAATGGTCATGTTTAAGTTTCAGTGCACAGTCAGTGAACTTTTAGAGCATGTGCATTATAATATGCACTGTCAACATATTAAATATAATTATTTAATATTGTATATTTAGTAAAGTATAGCTGTGATATGAGAGCACAACTGTTAACACAGAATTGGTTTGACATCTTCAGTTGTTTTTCTGACTATTAATGGTCCTACAGAAGGCCAAAGAGGGTGTGGACAAGAACTGGAGTAGTGAATGCATTAACTATTTCTCCGTCTTAATTTATTTTGAAAGTTACATAAAAACCCTATTTCAAATCTGTCTACAAAGCTGGATGTGGTAAAACATACATGCAGTCCCTGCACTTTGGATGCCGCATGGGTCAATATGAGTACTTCTGTTCCAGCTTCAGATACATAGCAAGTTTCATGCCAGCATGAGACATGTGTGACACTTACCTCACAAACAAAAACCAATTGAAATAAAGTGAAGTAATATATAAAATAAATGCCCTCCTCTTTTTCTCCCTCTACTCTTAAACTGCTTAGACCTCAGGAATCTTGGAGAATTTTCAATTATGTTTTATGGTGTTTATCCCAAGCTATAGTAAGGAGTAAGGAAGAATTATATATGAGGATACAGCTAATGATTACATTTGTTTAGAATGTAGTTTGCACAGTTAGATTTACTTCAAATATCTTTATAAATACAGTCATAAAAGTTGGAAGTTAATTTCAGTATTGATATCTAATGCTTTCATTTTTATAAGCCAACACCATGCTAGATATCAGTGAAAGTGCAGTATTGATTTGGCTCAAGTTTAGAAAGATATAGCCCAGTAGAGTAGGGAATGTGACCTGAAAGGAGCTCCTGGGGCTGTGGTTGCAGCAAGTTTCTCATATGTAGGTAGAATGCAGAGAGAGAGGAAGTGGGAACTTAATTGTTCCTCCTCTGCCTGCCTCTATGAGGTTGTTTTCCCACCTACCTACCTACTGCCTCCCCTCCCTGGCATTTCCCTACACTGGGGCATTGAGGCTTCACAGAGCTAAGGGCCTCTCCTCTCCTTGATTCCCGATAAGGCCATCCTCTGTTACTCATGCAGCTGGAGACATGGGTCCTTCTTTGTGTATTCTTTGGTTGGTGGTTTAGTCTCTGGAAGCTCTGGGGAGTCTGGTTGCTTGATATTGCTGTTCTTCCTAAGGGGTTGACCTTCATATCCTTCAGTCCTATCTCTATCTTGAACTCCTCCACTGGGGACCCCATTCTTAGTTGAAATGTTGGCTGCGAGCACCTGCCACTGTATTTGTCATACTCTGAAAGAGCTTCTCAGGAGACAACTTTATCAGGCTCCTGTCAGCGTAAACTTCTTGCCATCCACAATATTGTCCAGGTTTCGTGATTGTATATGGAATGGATCAACAGGTGGGGCAGTCTCTGAATGACCTCTCCTTCAGTCTCTGCTCCACACTTTGTCTCTGTATTTCCTCCTATGCATATTTTGTTCCCTTGAGTATTTTGTTTCTCCTTCTAAGAATCACTGAAGCATCCACTCTTTGTGCTTCCTTCTTCTTGAGCTTGCACATTGTAAGCTTTTGCACTAATATTCATTTATCAGCGAGTGCATACTTCATGTGTTTTTAGATGACTTGGTTACCTCACTCAGGATGATCTTTTCTAGTTCTGTTTATTTGCCTATGAATTTCATAAAATCATTTTTGATGGCTGTGTAGTATTCCATTGTATAAATTTACCACATTTTCTGTATTCTTTCCTATACTTTTGAATTTATTTTAACATTATTTTTTAGAGGCACACTTGTTTTGTAAGAGAAGACAGCAAGGTTATAGACATGAATGGAAAAGAAGGTGGAGTAGAACTGGGAGGAGCTAGGAAAGTAAAAAGAAAATAAACAAAATTGGAATATATTGAATTACAATAAAAAATAAAATATTAATCTAATAAAACATATGGAGAAAAATAGATATTCATAGAGCAAAAGTCAGAGAGGTATTTTGAAAATATAGTAAAAAACCTTTATTTTTATTCAGAGAAATTCTTTAAGAAAATTCACAGTGTTCACATAGTTACATTTGATCCTTGCAGACTTTTAAAAGAGGAACATTGACTTAACATATAAATTAAAAATTTGCTAGAGCCATGTATTGCTTATATGAATGATTTGATTGTTGTTTTCAATTATGTTAAATTTAAAATATTGTCAAAATAACATGCTACTGCATTTTTATTGGAAGAAAATGTATTTATAGAATGTCTTCAGAATGAATCCAAATTAACAGATTTAAAAGATTAAGGGTCACCCCAGAAATATCTTCATTTTTTATCTCTAGAACTATAAATAGATGTGTGCCATACTGCGCTGACTCCACAGGTGATGTTCATATATTTATCAGTGTATTTGTGTATTGCACACAAAGGATAAATAAGTGGGGATGTGATTTTGGAGTGAAAGCAGACATAAGAGAGATAGGAAAAAACAGAAGATAGGAAATGATTTAATGTTATTCTAATAAACATTTAAAAGAGCTGTTAAGTAATGACATAATGGATTAAATAAATCACTCAAACTCATTGCTGGAGGTATTATGCATACTCGGGCACCTGTGGCACACTCCAGGACATCCTGGACTAAAATGTGCAGCAAAACCAGCCTGAATAGCTTAGTGAGACCATTTTAAAAAATGGACAAGTAAAATAGTGCTGGACATATTACTCAGAAGTAGAACTCTTACCTTACATGTCCAAGGCTCAAAACCAATTTATTTTTACGAAAAATTGAAACATAGGTAAAAGTAATGTATATATGTTCATTTTTCATATATTAATTTTCTACAGTTTCACTACACTCCTTCATAAATATTTGATGAAATGCAGATAAGATTTTATCTAATAGTGTATACCTATTGAAAGCCACCTGAGTTAGTTTAATAACCATGTTCATGGGCAAATCAATCACACAGATGCAAATCCAGGATTAAATCATCCATTAACATATGGCTAGATAAACTAAATTTAGCAGAGAAATTAGGCTCTAAAATAATCTACTTTCATGAAGAACACTGGGCATTCAAATCTCCAGGCCACAGCTGCCTGGGATTCATGCTCAACTTTTGGTTTCTATGAAATCCAGTGGTCTCAGTTATCATAATGAGCATTATCTCTCCCATGTTCACACACTAACATTTTTCTGACAATTTCATTACCTTATAATATGTAATATAATAATATATTATTATAATAATATTATAATAAACAGATCACAAGAGTCAGTTGTGGGAATGCTTTACTTGGTCTTTTCATGAGCTTGAAGAACATCCATTAGTAGTATTTCTGGTTATTTTATGTTTACATGGGTTTGGGATACTCCAGAATAGGCCATATCTTCTGTGTTTTTTAAGTGTTTTCAGGGTTCAGAGTTGAAGCTCATAATTTTATTGACCAAATGAGTACACCAGCAAAGCCATACCCATCTATATGTCTAAGGTTTGTGAACCAATGAACCATTGCTTCGCTTCCCTGTTGCTGGAGAACCTGCAAGGTAACGAGAAACTGCCTTTGTGGCAAATGGCACAACCCATACACAGTTACTAATATTGTAACAAATCAGGAAACATGACTAGAGTACCTATTTCTGATTGTCAACTTGACTGTATCTGGAATGAACTAAAATCCAGAATTGGAAGGCTCACCTGTGATTCTGATCTTGAGGCTGGCAGATACAATTTTCTGACCTGGATCTTGACATGAAGATCTTGAGGCATACTGGCTATGAATTCCAGGACATTAATGCAAGAATGTCTTTGAGTTCAAGGTCATCTGGGACAAAGCAAGTCTCAGACTCAGCTGTGGTGGTATACACCTTTAATTTGGGACACATATACTGTTGGTGACCTACTTAAGGTAATGGGAAGAAGGAAGACTCTCTTTGCCTGTTTGCCTAGTGGGACTTAGCAACTGCTAGATCCTTATACTTTTATTCACAGCTGCTGCTGAACATTGGTGGGGAGTTGGACTCCATACTGTAAGTCACCAACAAATTCCCTGACTATATGAAGACTACCCATAAATTCTGTTACTTTAGAGAACTCTGACTAATTCAGTGACATAAGAAACAACCTGGTATCATGACTTGTAAACAACTTATAGTTACCAACAAAGAAGAAAAAACTTAAGGGGTAGTGTTGATAAAGAAGTTAACATGTATGTAAATGAATGCATAAGGAAGATGAGTCACATCAATGCTTATTATAATATACCTATGAAAGAGACAAACAGAAACACAAACTATGGCTGAGTGGTCAGGCATTCTTGATGGCTTTCCAGAGGACCATGTTTCATCCCCGACATGGATGTCTATAGGTTTACAACACTGGTCCAATTCCAGGAAATACTACATCTTTTTTAGTCCTTTAATGGTACCTGAAATTATATGGCATATATTTCCATAAACATACACATGTGGATAAATATGCCTTTTAAAGTAAAGGTAGCAAGCAACCACTAGTCAACTATATATATATATATATATATATATATATATATATATATATATATATATATATATATATATATATATATATATAGTTGAAACTATCAAAGGATGACTCTTGCCTCTCTGAGCTTGTCCATAAGACCTGTACATAAACTGCACCTGCTCACTGCAATGATGGTTTTGCACAGGAGCATCAGTATAGAGTTCTGTAGGATTGGCCATCAGATAAATGTGGATGATTCCAGCATCAATAATGTCAATGTTGAGACCATAAATAGTCTTTTAGGAATCTCATCTCATGACTTACTAACAGATGGACCATAGCACTCCGAGGAAAGAATATTGATTGTAGAAACTGACACAATAAACATTGATTTGTTTCTTTTGACAACACTCTGATTAGAGGGAGCTTACAGGCTGAGTATACTGATACAGAGATTCTGTAAATATTACTTCTGACCAAGAAATATTATTAAAGTGATAATATATCAAGACCTTGTAGGCAGACGTTTTTTTTTTATTGATTTGGATCAAACATGTATTAACGTGGCACATGGAAACAACATTACTAAGGTTATGAGGATGAAGTTGGGTAGAGTAATAGTCAAGCAAGCAGAGGCACAGGTTTTAATAATTCAGATGTGTGTGTGTGTGTGTGTGTGTGTGTGTGTGTGTGATAGATGATAAATAGATCAGATAAGAGATTATTAAATGTGAAATATTATAAAATTTCATATAGTTCTATGCTAAACTCTTAAATGTTTTACTGAAACAGAAATCAAATATAGAAATATTAGTTCCTTCTTCATTTCATTTATTTCTGCCTATTAATTAAAAAGACATACTTATCATCACTTTATCCTGGAATCTTGAATAGTAGAACCTCATCTTTAAATTTAAAATCTCTATTAAAAGTCAAGTATTACTATAACTAAAATTAAGACTCTTTTGAATAATTAACAAAGAACACTGTCATATCACTTCTGTGGGAAATCATTAGGAAACCCTGAATAAATAGGGAAGGCTTGAGTCTGAGGCTGGAGATTGGAGTATGTGTTAGTGATAAAGCCTTTGTTGATCAACAGACCACTGCACTGTCTTAGAAAATTGTCTAGATCTCACACCTGGGTCCCTCACAGGTGTTGCAAATAGAAATGATGGTTCTTCACTGTAATCACTGCAGAGAGGAAGAGGTAAAGAGAGTTATAGATTCCAATGTGGGTCCCCATCTCCCAGTGAATTCTTGAACACAACGTTTTTGCATATTCATTGAGGTTTTTGTTTCTTTGTTTTTCCTGTTTAGATTCTCTCCTCTGGCATGCTTTGTGACTTTCATCTGCTCTGATTTTGGTGAAGGTGTAGACCATCGCCTCATTGTATGTCCATAGCATGAAATCTCAGGATAGAACATGTAGCAGTGAGGTGGCTCCAACTAAAGGGACAGAGAACTGATGATTATTGGATTATTGGCTCAGGCCTCTCTCTCCAGGTGGAGAAGTTCCAGAATTATTCATAGCTCCTCAGAGATTTCTAAAAGGAAGCCCACCAAGCAGTCCACAATGGGTATGCATTTTTTACCAGACTGTGACTGACTTCACTGTGTTAGCTTCTTGCTTCTACACATATTTATCTCTCTTGCTAGACTTTACTTGCTAAGGAGATCCTTTCTGGCTATATCATCTTCTTTGTTTTCTTCACTTACTCATTACCCAGGTTGGTTTTAGTCCCTTCATTCTCATCAAGACTTGTTCTGCAGATATGTCCCTGCCCTCTCTTCACTAGAAAAATATTTCAGAAGTGATAGTAGTTTAAAAAATATTTCCAAGAATATCTTTGTATAAATTTCATTTTCAATTTTCTTTAACTAAAATGCTTACATTTTAAAATGTTCACATAATTTATTAAATAACTTGGAAGTTTTAAAATCTTATATAGAGATATTTTATTCCCATAAATTCAAATAAGTCATCAATTCAAAAGTTACAGAATTCAAAATATGTGAACCTATACCTAGAGTCTTCAGGCTATAAGAAATATCTAAAAGCACAGTATTTAGAGAGTGTCTGATATTATAATAAACCTTTTTATTTAAATTGTGCAATCGTCTAGTTCATAGATTAGTGAGATCATATTATGAATTTTAAGGACATGTGTGTGCTTTACTGATATATGTAGGTGTGCATGAGTGTATATCTGTGCACCATATGTGTTTACCAGTTGAGACCATAAAATGTCTCAAAAACCACAGAACTGAAGTTACGGGTCATTATGAGCCACTGGATGTGAGTGTTGAGAACCAAACCCAGGTCTTGTGAAGAGCAGAGAATTCTCTTAACCAAAGGGACATATCTTCTTCTCTAGCAATAGCACTAACAATGACAAAGAAAATCAACCAAACAAATGAAAATGTTTTGTTATTTTCAAAATATTTTAGAGAAACAAACACAATAGATTTGAATATTTTCTTGAGAAATATTCTCTACTTCATCCTCTACACTTCAATGTATTCAATCTCCTAAAATCCAAGCAGTTTCTTCAGATGCAAGACAAATTACATTAGAACAAAATGCCTCTGTATTGATGTCAAATATTTTTCCATTGCTTACTGTAAGCTGATATTTAGTAATATCTATTAATTACTAGAGAGAATGAAGACTTTAAATAACTTCATATAGAATTCCTTATAATACTCATCATGCATAAAGAATATTGCACTTATTTTTGAGACGGCTGATTATCTCTTTATAAAGTTATATAAATGACTAGAGACATGCAGTTATTTAACATAATATGTATGAAAACATTACCTCTAATTGTATATTCAGTAACTCATGTGAAAGATGGCATGTGGTTATTTTGCTTATGAGTAAGATATTTTTATAATAATGACTTGGTGTTTTAAAAACTTTCTAAAGGAATAATAAGATTAATATTATAATATGGGTTTATCACAAAAATCACTGTCTTTGGATAATATGACTGATTTTGTGAGCCAAATTTTCACCATTCATTTGAATGTCATATTTTTTATTGAAGTGTTAGGTAAAATGAATCGACTTTTCTATTGTTTTCTTCCTCAATCAATGTTGCCCTGTCAGATGGTATAGAATCATTCTGTAAATATGCAACAGAAAATTGTAAGATGTAATTTTTTTCAAGGATCATTGCCTCCTTTTATTTGGAAGAGGATGTGGAGACTATCAAAGCATTGGGAATAGCCACTGAAATTTTATTCATTTTCTTTGAATTATATTTAATAAATAAAACTATAGCATAAATGTTATAATTTTGTATTTTGAATATAAGCTATGATTTTTACAAGTTTTGTTCAGCTTTCTAAATTTCTTATGACTTTCATAACACAACATTGATATAATTAAGGTAACTAAACATTTACCTTATATTAATAAATATACTAATCTCAAAGTAATTAGTCTATACAAAACATTTGATATGTCTCTTAAAATACCTTCCAACTTTCCATTTGTTCTTCTGCCTTATCAGTGTTCTTTATATCGTTGAAAATACCAGCATGTATAAAAAAGAAACTTTAATTCAGTAATCACCTGGGAAACAAAAACAAAACCAAATTGACGTATGTTGTTATATGACAACTTTAAAAATGAGACATATTAAATAATTAAGAAGTAAGAAATATGTAAAAATTAAAATTGCCATACCTGGATCATTCTAAACTATTCCGATAAGTAATGTAGTACATGCTATCCAAAACACTAAAAACACAGTTGAATCCCACTTCTGTGTTAATTAGAAAAAGAACTAAACTGGAGATTACAAGAAGAGAGGTACACTCTCATGTTCACAATGACCCTATAATAAAAGAAAGAGCACAGAATGTAAAAAATCTTAGCACATATCAACAAATGAAGAAATATGACTTACTCATATTGACACATTGGAGGTGAGAGACTCTTGAGAAACAAAGGGAGGGACCTTAGATGAAATGTACTGTATTGGGGAGAGGGAGAAAGGACTTCAAGTAGAGGAATGGCTTTGCCATCACAAAGTCCCTTCTGGGACAAAAATGGAGAAGAGCATGAGGGAAAAGAGGTCTAGTGACAGGCCTAAATTGGGTTCCATCTCAAGAGGAGGCTCCAAGGCCTGACACTATTATTGACTCTACAGGGTGCTTAAGGTGGGAGCCTAGCATGGCTGTCCTGCACAAGGCCCAACTGGCAGCTCACTGAGACAGATGCAGATGCTATACCTAAGGTTGAATTAAGAAAAGGCTGGAAGAAGCTGAAGAGGAGGGCAACCCAACAGGAAGACCAGCAGTCTCAACTAACCTGGACCCATGAGATCTCTCAGACATTGAGCCACCAACCATATTATATACACTGGCTGGTATGAGACCCCCAACACATATACAGAAGGGAACTGCCTGGTCTGGCCTCAAGTGAGAGAAAATAGATGAGCCTAACCATCTAGAGATTTGAGATCCCAGGAGGGGAGGCCTGGCAGGGTGGCAGGGTGAGGTGGGGACATTCTGTTGGTGGCAGCAGTCATGAGGGAGGAATAGGATGAGGAACTGTTAGTAGGTAGACTGGGGACTGGGAGTGGAATAATGACTGAACCATTAAAAAAAGATTAAAGATAAATATTTTTTAATGGCTTATGTGGACTGAATAATGCTGCTTCACTGACAAAATTTATGGATTCAGAAGAAACTGTTCTGAGTGAAGCTAGTCACAAAGAAACAAATAGCACATTCTTTCTTCTATCTGAGTCTTTGACAATAATCATATATACAGAAGTAGATCACAGAATAATGATTTCCCTAGAATGGGAAAATGGCTGTGTGGTTTGAATGAGAGTAGCACCCGTCATCGAATTTATTAGATTGGTTCAGATTTGATGGAACTGTTTACGAAGGATTAGGAGGTGTGGCCTTGTTCGAGGAAGTAGTGTGTCACTACAAGTGGATTTTGACATTTTACAAGTCCATGACACGCGCAGTCTCTGCACAGTGCCCTGTGCCAGACACAAGCTTTCAGCTAGTGTTCCAATGCTCTGCCTGTCCTTCTGCCTGCCCCCATGCTTCCTGCTATAATGGTCACAGAGTCACCCTCCGAAAGTGTAAGAAATTCCTCCATTAAATGTTTTGTTTTGTAAGTTGTCTCAATTATGGTGACCTTCAGGTTAAGGAAGAGTAACTAAAATGATGATACGTTGGAAATCTGTGTTCACTTGGTAGAAAGTTTCAGTTCTATTAGAGAAAAGCACCCCAAATGCACTGTATTCCTCAGAGCATATTGTTAACTATAGGATTTAAAAGAAAGTTGTATACACTAAATCATGAAAAATAAATGACACAGGCTTTTGAGGATGAGTGTTGTAATAACATGAAAATCACAATTCTGGAGGTCATGCACATATTGTACTGTATTACAAAATGTCAATAAATTATTAGATTTAACTCATGAAAATATTCTAGGGAGAAAACACTTTTCAAGATAGAGGTTGCATAGTATAGAAAACAATGTCTACTTTTGATCTTGTTACTACTGGAGATTTGTTAATTCTAATGTTGAAAAATGCTGTAGAAAGACAGTGCAAAAAAAAAAAAAAAAAAAAAAAAAAGCTAAGCCAGTTAGGCCTTATACTAACCATATGTAAATATTTTTTCCTGACAACATCTTTTCTCTTCAGCAACAAACTTTTTGTCAGGCCCTGTGACCTAGATAACAACAGTCCTTGGGGTCATTTAAAATGTTGTAGTCAATCTGCTATCCTACTGTGTTCTCAATGTACTTAAGTTAATCTGTCTCCTCAAAGGAAGATAATCAATCTTATTCTAGTGTGTACTTTTGGTGTAATTGGGTTCTGCAATATGAGCTAAATACATGCCTTTAACATAAAATCATGTACTGTTCAAGATAGTGTGTGTGTATGTGTGTTTGTTTGTGTGTGTGTGTGTGTGTGTGTGTGTGTGTGTGAGAGAGAGAGAGAGAGAGAGAGAGAGAGAGAGAGAGAGGAGGGTGATTTTAATTTACTGAAAGTGGCCATATTGAAACATATTAAAAACATTAAGCACAACAGATGTCCCATAAATGTAAGAATAAATATAGAGATACAGACTGTTAATCTGTTAATATTTGTTTGAAATTTTGAGTGTTATTATGGGTCGGTTGGAATAAAGAAAATTATTTATTCTCTTGTAAATTCTGTTTTAAGGTTTCTGGGGAAAAATGTGTTTTATATGCCATCAATTAAAAACAGAGAAAATCATTTTGTTATGAGCATGAAATACCGAGAGACAATTAATCTATAAGCAACAGATAGAAAACAGAGTAAAAACAGAGTGAGTACTAACTACGGATAACAAACAGACAAAAGGCAGGGAGTGAAGTGGAGAATTCAAATTTGCACTTGATCTTGGCCAAATCTACTCTAAGAGGAAGCCTCATTATTTTCAAATGCAGTAGCCTTCCCTGATGACACTTCTATACATGTTCCACATACGTTTTGCAGTGCAGCATTTCCTTTTAGGATGACATATGCTGACTGATATTTTTTAATTGCTAAATAATAATCCTGTTCACTATTGCTATACTTCTGCAACCTCAGTGCACCATCTGGGGGGAAAAACATTTATTTTTGATACTTAGTTGGTTCAGTAATGTCACTGACTTCTTGGAGTAAAGGAATCAATGAATGTGTTGGTTTTATTACAAAGGCACCCTGGGCTTTATCTCACAAGTAGGATCTCAGCCATTTTCTTTCCTGTAACTCCACAACTCTATTCAAACATTTCAATAGAAAACTCTAGCCAAGTGTACCAGGAGAAGAGAAAAGGCAAGGAAAAAGATAGGAGCCAAAGGTTAAAAATAAAAGTAACAATGAATGTCAACTCTGTGACCTTAAGTAAAGGGAATGGAATGTACAAAGTACAGTGTTGAACAAAGCTCCACTGGCTCAGAGAAACATCTGCAGCTCACTGCCTGTGCAGGCTGCTTAACAGCTGATATTTAACTACACTGAACACTCTTTCCTTATCCCACTATAATGAAGCATCTACAGTGCACAGGATGTGTAGCCATGTGTTCACACTATCTAGATGCCAATAAAATACCCTGCTTAACTAAATTCTGTAGCACATTCAAATACATTTGGAATAAAATATACTTTCTAAATAACCCCTTAGAAATCACTTCTTAACATGTTCCATTAACACATAAAATAGCTAAATGAATATTTTCTCCCATTAGTCACATCTCTGTTGTTATCTCTAATTTATTCTCATTATTTCTAAAATGTTACTGTATTTCTCTAGTTTAGGGAAATATATGATTTAGTTGCTAATGTGAGCTAATATTACCAATATATGAAATTACAAATTCTCACTATATTGTTTAATAAAGAATATGCAAATTAAAAATTTTTTGTTAATTTTATTTATAAATATTTATTAACTTTGTGTATATCCAAGTACCAAGCATGTGCCTGGTACATACAGAAACCTGAAGAGGGCACCAGATCCTCTGGAACTTGAGTTACAGCTTGTTGTGAATGACCATTTAGGTGTTGGGAACTGAGACCTGGTTTGCTACAAGAGCAGCAATCGTTTTTAACTACTGAATCATCTTTCCAGGCCCAGTTCCCTAGTGTTTGCCTCCTTTTTAACTGACTTTATGATCACACCTTTATGATTAATTGCTTAAATAACTACCCTCAAACTCTCTCTCTGTGTGTCTCTCTTTGTCTCTCTGTCTCTGTCTCCCCCATCTCTTCCCCCCCACATATATGTGTGTGTGTGTGTGTGTGTGTGTGTGTGTGTGTAGTGTGTCCATGAGTATGCACATTTGTAGAGGCCAGAGAAAAATTTATAGCTAGCTCATTCTGTTCCTCATTTTGCTTATTCCTCTGAAACTTGAGACAGAAACTCTCTGAACCTAGTGATAAGATGACAGACAACCAAGCCCAGTGATCCTCCTGTCTCTGACTCTCACAATGCTACTGTCACAGGGCCACACAGTGCTTTCAAGATTTTTATGTGGGTTCTTGAATCTGAACTCAGGTTCTTATATTTGTGCAGCAAGCATTGCAATCTAGTGAGTCAGATCTTAAACTTAATCTCATACCATTTCTAATCAACCTAGGTAGAGCTGCCCAGGAGAAACATCTCCTGACACCCTACACACAAAGATTACTAGCACTCACACCCTGTCTCCTCCTCTACTATTTTCATTCCATTGCATTTAATGCTCCTCTATGAGCTCTTGGTCCTGAGTCCTTTGCTTTGACAAGTTTAAAAAAATTGCAGTTGTCTTTCTGCATGTGTCTCACTCCTACCCTGTCCTAGGAACAGGGGTTACTACACCATGAGCAATGGTAAACATGTTAAAACATGCACACACACACACACACACACACACACACACAGAGAGAGAGAGAGAGAGAGAGAGAGAGAGAGAGAGAGAGAGAGATACATGTACCACGAGTTCACATACAATGCCCAGAAAGTCTAATTATTTACTGTGATCCACTTTCTTTGTGTTCTCATCAGTAGTTTTGGTTGTTGCACAATTTATCATTAGGATTTTTGACAAAATTTTTCAGCCAGTGATTTTGTCATGCCCTCAAATAATCTATGTGTGTTTTCTCATTGATGGGAACCCATGAGAGCTTTGAACCTGTTCTGTTGGTTTCTGGTGTCATAATCCAACTACATTGAGTATGTCATTTTTATAGTCTGCTTTCTACAATAAAAATAACATTCAGTTAAAGGTTTCTGTCAAAATTAAGAGCTATGCTTTCTCAGACTTGTTCCCATTCTCCAGGTCCTATTTAAATTAGAAGATGTCTAAAAACTGTAAATAAATACTTAACTTTAAATAAAAAAGCCAGTAGCTTTGGTAATAGCAACTATCAAACTAGAATTCTGGATGAGTTTGAAACACTGATGAATGCTTTCTAGGCTTCATTCAATTGAGTGACACCTCCACTCACTTTAAAGTTCTTCGCCTTCTGTACACTTAGTCTCTTAATAAATATTTAGGCTTTACCCAGTCATTACCCAGCTCATCGATATTTCACACAAGTCATGATTCTTGCTTGTACTTGAATTGGCCAGAGTCTAGTTATCTGACCAAACAAGGGAACTGACCTGGAGCCTGACTCATACCTCAGAGCATTTAGAGTTCCCAAAAGATGAAGAGGGAATGTGTGGGAAGAAGAATCGGCACATTTTGGTTTCACAGGCATAGTAGTGGGGGAGATTCGAAGAACATCTTAGTCAACTATAGAACAACAGCAGACCACATAAGGATTCCACCAAGTCCAACTTGGCAACTTGCCTTGTTTATTGGAGTTAATTACAGTTGAATGGATAACATATTACACACAGAATCTAGGGTGCCTTAATGTCAGTGGTGTTTTTACAAAGGCCACCCTAACAAAGACAGTGAAAGCTACATCCCCGAAGCACCCTGCTGACTTATATATCTGCTTGGCAGATAGGAGTCTTTTGCATGTAGCTCTTCAGATCTGAGAATGGTTTCTTGCTTGTAGATTCTTGAGAAAGGAATCTTGCATATTTCATTTTTTTCTGAACTCAAGGGATTTTCTTTCTTCTGGATTTTAAGAGCTTCACTTCTACCTCCCTAAGGAGATGTCTCAATTTATTGGAAACTGCTGCACAGCAGTGTGGATGATATTGAACTCCTGTCCCCCTCTATCTATCTCCCAAGTGCTAGAATTCAGCACCCATTGCTTGCTGCATTTAAATTATATGGGCCTACCTCTTCCATCTACCAAAATCTACATTAGAATGAATAATGGCAAGGGGCAAGTGTTTCATAAGAGATGTATCTCCCAAAGGGTCTGCACTCTATTTTGTACTTTGGTGTCCCACTATATCATTTTTAATTAGCTAAGTGAATCTCATTTCATGGAAGAATCATAAAGTTTAACTTCATTGTTGACTATTTTAGTAATAATTTATGTTAAAATAATATACTTTGTAATGAAAGTGTATAAATATTTTATATGCATCATTTTCTTTTGAATAAAGCAATTCATTAGGTGAAATGTAGGACAAGTCTTGAGTTGCTGAGCAGTAGTGATGAGTTACTAACATTTATTTATTCTAAAATGTTTATGACAACTTGTATTTCTATTCTCTTCCTAGTTACTTTCTGATAATTACTGACTTTTACAGTTCAACTCCCACACTTCTAACTTTCCAAATCTAGTTTAATTTCCATGTATCTATAGCATCCTCACTATAAATTATTTCTTTTAGGTTGAAAAATGCCTTTTAATGAGCTCCAGGTCATGTTTATATTTTCCTATGGAGATTTTTTTTTGATTAATATTTAAGCTGAAGGTGTTGACTAATGCTGAATGAGTACTTACTGAGAGCAAGCCTCTGAGTACTATATCTAACATGCATAAAGGTGTGTCTGATAAGTCATTAATAGATGTTAAATCTGTTTCAGGGCTACTAAGCTTTAGGGTTCATCCCATCTCCCTGTTTCCATTTCTACATACATTTGAATGCTTAATAATTAAATTTGTATGATGCAGAACCACAAATATTTATGTGCTTAAACTACTTATAAGACAAAATTTTAGTTCTGCATATTATGTGTGATATTTGATGTAGTTTTGTTTTTTTTTTTTTTTTGCTTTGTACTTGGATAAAGTTTGAGAATTTGATTATATGGAGATAAAATTCTTATTTATTCTCACTATATAATTATATGCCTACATTATATACTTATAACATGATTCGTGAGCATTAGTACTCTCACTCAGTAATTTATATTACATGTGTCTCTAATATTCTAATGACATCCCCTTTATTCTTCACTTCATTTTGCCTCTGTCTTCCTTGTATTCAGTATCCCAGTGTCTTTTGTAAATGGAGAGATGTGTCTATACTGATGATCAGATACTGTGTCCCAGAGGATTGAATTTAATCATTAGTCTTCAGGGAAGTCAATACACACACAGGGGAAAAGAAACCACCATTGTTAAATCTGACCTAGAGTATGGTGACTCTCTATGGGACTGGGCCTAGGTAACATAAACTAAACAAAACAAATAAAAAAGACAGAGAGGTGAGCAATGATTCAATGTTATATCTGTATTTTCAAAATTCCCAACCCTCTATCACTTTAGTTTGATTTGTCCTGATTGTTGTTGTTGTTTTTCCCCTGGAATTGCTAGACACCTTACTAAGTCTGCATCCCACTCACCTTTAACCTTTCTGCTCTAACATACAAACAGGTTAGTTTATTAATGAGAGCAACCTCACTAATTTTCACATTTCTTACCTTTAAATTAGGAGCTCAGTTGTGGCCTTAGAATAATTCATTTCTTCTCCTCTGTCTCATCTCATATACAATGACAGAGATTCCTGGAAATATTTAACAATGATCAGGTGCCTGTTGTACCACTAAGTTTGAATCAACGCACAGATGTACTTTGTATTTAATTATATCTCTTGCCACAGTGACTCTATCTTGACTTGATATTATTTATCATGTGGTACATTATGTTGACTCTCTCAACTTTGCTGCTTAAAATTTAAATTCATTCATTTATACTTGTGATTGTGACCTGAAAGCTGAGGCTCAAATTATGACCGTGTAAGACATGGATGTTGAGTTAATATGTGAGACAGTCATGATTAGGAATGAGTACTCTCTAAGTGGTATACAGCTTCCAGTAAAGAATATATACACGCTTATGAGGCCCCATTAAGTCTTCCTTCTACTTTCACCTTTTCCTTTCAGATCCACTACCAAGAGCAACGTATATGGTAGGAAAAAAAAATCAAAAGAATAAATGCAACAAACTCATATTCTCCAAAACCCCACTCCTTCTGAATTGGGTTTTCATACCTACCCAAAAGTTGCTGTCTTCTATTGTATCTATTATATGCTATGATAGGTGACATGTGACACATGATACATTATATGTGATAATCACATGATACATTATATATAATAATGATATGACAGCAACTAAACAACAGGATCTCACAATTTCAAAAGGACATTGCGTTCTCCATTTTCCCAACTAATCATGATTTTTCCATCTAGTTCATGGACTAATCATTTAATTTGTCATAAGTTAATTCTGAACTGCAGTTTTTATTTAAATTCTGAGTACAAATATGTGTGCAAATAATAGTCCATGATTTTCAGAATTGATAAATGTCCAATGAATTCACAAGAGCTCCTAAAGGGTTTGATATTCCTACAGGATATTTTCATATCAAAGGCAGCTACAAGCGGCCTCTGCATTTCTGAGAGTAATGACTGCAGAAGAGATGGTAAATCCATTAGGAGCAGTTCAAGGGTCACTTTGGTCCTCTTATTATTCACATTTGCACAAGAGAAGCTGACAGGCCAAGACGTGAGTTGACAAGATAGGATAATGAGCCAAAGGCAAATTCATTTAGTTTGCTTAAATCTTGTTCATAGAGAGACTTTAGGTCACTTTTTTGATGCTTTCCTTTCAGTCTGATAGCAACCCTTTACTCTCCCTATAATAATATAAATTTCTTAGAATGTCTTAGCCCAAATCGTTGTAATTTGTTGAGTGCTCAAAACAATACAGAGAAACTCCCCCAGATTTATTCTATTTCTTACCAAAAAATCTTCGAAAGTAATAAGATATATAAAAATTTAAGTCCCATTGTATATTTTCATACTTAAATTATAAATAAAATTGCCCAGTATAGAACAATTTACAGGGTATTTCCTCTTTATGCAACTCTATGAGCATTTTTAGCAATATGAATTAATGAATGGTCAAAAATATCAAGAATAGGTGGTTTTAATGTCTTTGTTATTGTTATTAAAGCTTCAATTTGAGTTCTGTGTAGTTAGAAGAATACTCATTTTTTTCTTACCTCCTAGCATGGAAAAAGTAACCCATCAGGACTGAGGAAATGGCTTAATGATCAAGAGCACTTGCTGTTCTCCCAGCAGATCCATGTTCTACTCCTAACATCCACATGGCAGATCACAACTCTCTGTAACACTAGTTTGATTAGATTTGACATCTACTAGCATCCTTAGACACATGAAGTTATGCACACATACACACACAGAGAAGCACACATGTAAATATTTTAAAACAAAACAAAACAAAATAAAAGTAAGATGAGTAACATTCACTTCTGCTGAGCATCAAGGCTGTGTCCCCTTTCAGTCTCTCAGAATGGGTGATGCACACATCTGAATTAAGTCCCAGTGTCATGGGTTGCTACATGCAGAGATGACAATATGTTTCTCTCCCATGACATCCTTAAAATAAAAAATGCTAATGATTATTCCAATCTTCTTTTGTAAAGATGTTATGAGAATTTTTATGCAAAATACACTGCCTGGAGCACATCCAATCACTTCAATATTAAACCGAAATTCTCTTTGACATTTTGGAAAAAAACATGAATGTGAAAATTTTAAATTCTTCACTTATGTAGTTTTCCTTTTATTCTGGGATTATTTATTTAACTTTCTGGCAGGTTATTATAATCTACCCAATGTCACTAAATTGAGTACAAAAGAAAGAGTTATACGTTGGGTAAAAATTCTTTGATCTAGGATGAAAAATATATTTTCCATAATTGAGAATCAGTTCTAAAATTTATAAGTAGTTATCTGCATAATTTATACGGAATAACATATATTTAAACTAACTTATAAGATGAAGCAAAATAAAACTAAGTAAATAGGAATCTAGGCCTTATTGTATATCTCAATGAAAATCAGTAACAATGATAGAAGGTAATGTTTAAAATTGAAGGTAGGAGGAAATGTATGAAAATAGCTAAATTTAAGCAGAAAACAAGTCTGTAAATGTATTTTTTGTAGTGATTAAGACTAGTTTTCTAAGTAGTCTTTTAAATAAATTCCTTTGCATATACATTAACATAAGAGGTATAAAATTAATAAAAGAGATTAACATAGTAACCTAAGAGAATTACATTACCATTAGAGAGTAACATATTAACATGAGAGAATAGTATATTAAGAAATTCTGGACAAACATTATACTTACAGAGCCTTGGTGTGCATTTATTTAATGCACTTGAAAATAGACTATTGTCTGTGTATTTATGCATTTTTATATAGGCATATGTAATTGTGTGTGGTGGGTGTATGTGTGTGTGTGCCTGTATGTATCTCTATGTGTGTGGGAAAGGAATCAAATGTTTCATGTGTGTATGTATGAATGTTTAGGCCTTCTTCTGTATTCCTGTGTGGGGTGTATGTGTATAAGTGAGTGTATATGTGAGAGATCAAATATCTGCATGTACACAATCACTGTGTATCCAGAGACTGATATTGTGATTTACCCACCTGGTTTATCTATTAAGGTAGGCTTCTTTCTCATCTGAACTCATCAGTTTGGCTCCTCTGGATCTCAGCAGTGGGGAAGCCTTTACTTACCCCTTTGAGCACCAGGATTGCAGTAGAGTTGCTATTCCAACACACCAATAAAAGGTGCTAGAAATGTGAGTTGCAGTCCTCCTGGTCTCAGTGCAAATGCTTTACCAACTGACACATTTTGATTGCATGCTTTTTTTTGATACATTCCCAAGTTGCTATCCTGCATCAAGAAATCAAAGCTTGCCTCTTTTGTTCATGTTCATGGCCAGCACATTGCTCTTACATTGTGCAATTTCTTCTTTTTAGACATAACTTCATGAATAGTACATTTAAACACATCTTCCTTTTAATTTTTAAAAATTTCTTGTTGTTTTATCTTTGATATATCCTGATTTCCCTGCCTTAGCCCCTACTCCTCCCAATTCCTCCCCACTTCCTTTCCCATACAAATCCACATCCTTTCTGTCTCTCATTAGTGAATTCTTCAGAGATAACAACTAAACATAACCAAGTAGAACTGAGTAAGATAAATCAAAAACTCTCACATCCAAGTTGGATAAGACTAACCAAGAAGAGGAAAGGAGACAAACAGAAGGTTCAAGAGTCAGAGACTAACTTGGTTTTCTGCACAGTAATCCTATGGTGAGCTTAAGGCTGTGGTACATATGCAGGGACCCTGAGATTCCGGCTTCACTTCAGGTGAGTTTCTGTGAGTTTAGAGTCTTTTTTAGAATCCTCCTTTTCCTCTGGTTCTTACAGTCCCTCTGCCCCCTCTTCTATGGGCTTCCCTAAGCTCTGAGGCGATGGCGACATCTCATTTAGATCTATGTGACATTTAGTCTCTTTTGTGGTGAATATCTGTCTGTGATTTGCTTGAACACATTTTGGAATATTAGTAGGTCATTGGGCATTGTCTTTGGGACTGTTTTCTACTTGGTTATTGTTATCTTTGTTGATTGGTTAATTATCTCACCATGAACATAAATTAATTTACTGGTTTATCAAAGAGTAGATGAATATTTTCCTAGAATGGCATGTCTTTAACATTTGTTAAGATTTTTAGCAAATATGAAAAGTTTTCATTTATAAATGTTATAAAAGTTGGAGTTTATAATTTTTTATGTAACATTGTTTAATTATAATAAATTTGTGATCATTTAAGAAATAAAAAGTTTATTTTTATTTAGATTTCCAGGAAGCTAGTACAAGAATGAGAAAAGACAGAGTGGCAGAAATAGAAAGCTGGAGAGTGAGAAGGAAGGGAGGGGCTATAAAAGCTCAAACCATACCCCAAAGAGGTTCTTCCATCAAACCACCTAAAGGGTGCATAATATCCACAAATTGTGCCATCAGCTAGGGAACAAGTGTTTAAGTACATGAACCTATCTCTTTTACCACATGTACTTTGATTTGGTCAAAGAGAGATGCTATCTCCATTTTTTTATCATTCTGAGTTTTATGGTTCTCTCTCTCTCTCTCTCTCTCTCTCTCTCTCTCTCTCTCTCTCTCTCTCTCTCGCTCTCTCTCTCTCTCTTTCTCTTTGTGTGTGTTTGTGTGTGTGTGTGTGTGTGTGTGTGTGTGTGTGTGTGTGTGTGTGTGTGTGTGTTAAGTGTGCCACAATAAACTTGTAAATATCAGATATCAGCTGACAATTTTCCAGAGGTTTGTTTGTTTCTTTTTACCATGTAGGACACAGGAAAGGGATTGAACTTGGTTCCCCAGGCTTGATAGCAAGTGTTTTACCCATTGAGCTATCAGCTACAGTTAGGATTATTCTTCAGGAGTAATGTAGCTAATCATTTATAGATACCTGGAATTCACTGAGATCCATTTAAATTTAAAACATGCTGTCTAGGCAAAAGCAAATCTAACATTTTATCCAGTTCTCTTAGTCTTTATATTTGAATATGATTGTGAAAAGGCTTAGCTCAGTACAGTTTTAGTACTTTGAAATGACTTTACTCTGTTGATAATTTTTCCTATATTTTGAAAAGTTATTAATTTATATCATCTTGATAAATTACTTGCTGATGTCATTCACATATAAACTACTACCATCATTTTCATAATTTATCTTTGTAATCCATTCATATCATTTAAGTCCAACACACCAATATTGTTATCACTCTTTTGTTATAATGATAACAATAACATGTCCTGCTTTGTTTTTCTTCTCTTACTACAATGATGAGCCTTATGAAGCTCAGATTATATTCTTATCTTGCTAAGAAATGTAATGCCATTAGATTATTTTACCAGATATACATTTGGACGGTTTTTATGTGTTCTATATTGAGCAGTCTATTCTGTAAGATATATTTAATTATTGCCCTACTTTCGTACTATTCCTATTTTGCCAAAATCAATCCTACTAAAGTGTATTATTCATGGGGTTTTATTGCATTCTATGTGTTAATATTTTATTTACAACTCTGTATCAATATTTATATGTAAATTATGATCTGTAGAAAACATTTGGCCAGCATTGTACTACTGTGTAAATAAACAAAGAACATATCACATTCCTGTGGGTTGCTGAAAGGCAATATAAACAGGGTTTAGTCTTCAGTATTTGACTTAGTTGCTAAAAATTTATGAGAAAATGCCCTTGCTGGCTATGCAAGAAGCAGGTATAACACTGGGAAGGGTCAGCAATGGTATATTCTCAAGAGACGGATTTGGGGGCTTCCCACTTTCAGATATGATCTAACTCCAAAATTTCCACAATTTCCCAAAACAGTATTAAGAAATAAGGAAAAATATACATGATACAGATATATAAGAAACACTTAAAATGTAACTCACGATATATGAAAAATATAAATCTTTACCATAAAACTTTTATTAGTCAAATTGTTTTGAAGTTAAATTTACTTATATGGTCATCATCACTACTCAGTTCTTTTGTGTGTTTTTACATTTCTGAAATCTTGTAGATCCAGTGAAGCACAGTGACATCATTCTCCTGAGAATGTCCTGCTTGGACACTCCACAGTCTTCATGCATAGCAAGTGTGTCTTGTACCAGAGTTTGAAGCACTGAACTCCATTGTAATGTGTAAATATTTCATTATTCAACTCAGCTAAAAGAACTGTTGCCATATCAGAAAGTACTAGAAGCAATTATTTGGACTGGAGAGAGAAACAACCATAACCAATAGATCTTCCAAAGTAGACGAAGCTTTAATTACCAAAATATAAAGTAACACAATGTGTAAAAAGTACTCAATCAACAAACTTCAGTAGTTACTTTAAATTATAATGGCCTTAACACCCCCAGTTAAAAGACAAAGGCTATATGAATAGATTAAGAAACAGAATCCATCTTTCTTATATCTACAAAACACATCTCTTAATTCTAAAGATAGGAATAACTTACTATCTCATAAAGTAAACTTTAAAACTAATTAGGAAAGAACAATTGATTCTTCTCAAGAAAACAATTTAGCGAGAAAAAAAAAAAAAAAAACCCATTATAACCTAAAATATACGAACTCCCAAATCTAGTCCCTTAAATTTTATAAAAATGTGAACTAGGTAACTTAAAGATGGACATTAACACCCACCTGTTGATAATAGCTGATTTCAATACCCAGGTATTTTTTTTTTATTTCAAAAGATAGTTTATTTATAAAACCAAGTAGGGGTGGCTAAGAGCACTCTGTTCTTCCAGAGATCTTGAGTTCAGTTCCCAGCAACCACATGGTGACTCAGAACCACCTATAGGAGGATCTGATGCCCTCTTCAGGCAGCCAGATATATATGCAGCAGTGCACTCATACATTAAATAAATAAAAACTAATCAGGGAAATATAATAAATAGGCAGCCTATCAACTGAGCCTGAAAGATCCCTACAGAACTTACCACCCAAACACGAAAGAATGCATATTGCACTCAGCAACACATGTAAGTTTTTCTAAAACAGGTCACAGCCAGTAACATAAACAAATCTCAATACATTCAAAAATACTGAAATAACTCCTCATTCCTTATCTAAACACAATAAAACTAACTTGAACTTGACAGAAAACATCTTCAATAAACTCAAATTCACAGAAATTTAAAAGCTCAGTACTAGACAATGAGAAGATGGCAGAAGAAACAAGGAAATTAATGAAGGAAAGAATGGCCCTAGAACCAACGAAAAAGAAACAGCATTGCCAATACTATTGGAAACATTGAAAGCAGTCTTATGAGAGAATTCTTTAACTGTCTACATTAAAATGCCAGAAAGAGCAAGCTAAATGATTTAATCAGGCCAACAAAGGTTGTGAAAAGCATAAAAACCATATAGACATGTAGGAGATAATAAATATCAAATCAGAAATTAATGAAATAGAAACAAAGAGATAATACATATAATCAGTAAAATTTGTTCTTTGAGAACATTACACAATATTAACATATCTTTGGCCTAACTACCCAAAAGAAAAAAAAAAGGGGGGGGGGGACAGAATCAAATGAATGAAACTAGAATTAAAATAGCAAACATTACAATAGGCACCAAGGAAATGTAGAACGTTATAAGGGAAAATGTCAAAAGCTTAAACTTCAGTAAGTTGAATAATCTAAATAAATAGCCACATTTCACATTTAGTTTGAAGCATCAAAGGGAAACTAAGCAGAGATCAATAGCCTAAACAGACATTTAACAAACAGGGTGATTGAACCATCTTCAAAAGTCCTCTGAATAAAATAATTACAGTCCAGGATGGATTTCCAGCTTAATTCTATTAGGTTTCCAAGACCTACAACAAATACCTCTTCAAATGTTCAAAAGAGAAAAATAAGCAGAAGCAGGACTCCATGTAGGCTGATCTCCCAACTGAACAGAGATGCAGAAATTCTAATGAAAATACCTACAAACTTAATGTATACATTATTAAAATTAGTTATCCACCATAACCAAGTTTGCTTTATCCCAAAGGGTGGTTCCAAATATGTAAATATGACATGAGACATTTAAATGGGTTTAAACTCAAAATATCACATGGCTCTTTCAGTAGATTCAGAAAAACATATTTGACATAATATGACTGTATGAGATAATTTTTAGAAAGAATAGACTGGCTCAGCATAACAAAAGCTATATATGTCAAAATTTACATAAACAGAAAAAATAACTAGAATCAATTCTATTAATATCAGCAGTGAGAAGGAACTGTCCTCTGTACCCATGCTTTGCTGTATAGTACTCATAGCATATGAGCACTTCAACTTCAGCATTAGCTAAACCCATGAGCGAAGGAAATTACAATAAGAAAATAAGAAATCAAATTATCTCTATTCATAGATGATATGAAATTAAAATTCCACTTGAAAATTTGTAGAAATAATCAACAATTCAGGCAATGTATTAGAGTAGAAAATCAACTGATGAAGACTGGTAGTCTATACACCAACAATAAACACTCTGACAAAGGGATCATAGACATATTCCCACTCTTAATAGCCACCAAGAAAATAAAACAGCTAGTAGTATACCTAACCAAGGAGTTCAAAAACCTATAGTAAAAACCAAACGTATCTGTTGGGATTGATATTCTAAAAATAAACATTTTACCCAAAGCAATTTACAGATGCAATATCTCAATCAATATTCCCACAGTATCCACAATATTTTTAATTATAAAATTATTATGGAGCCACAAAGGAGTTTAGCCAAAGCAGTCCTATGCTAAATGAACATTGTTAGAGGAATTGCCACTCTGGATATCAAAATATATCACAGTTAGAGTAATAAAAGCATCATGATTCTGGCATAAAAGTAGGCACATAGATCCAGAGGAAGGATAAAGCAGTCCTGGATATGTGTACATGCAACTATAGCCATCTAATGTGTTAAAAACGATGCAAAAATTATTATTGTTGAAAATGGTTAAACAGTATGGTTTCTGTTAATGTATATGTATATAAATATCTCTGTGTTAATGTATACACGCATCTATGTATGTGTGTGTGATGTACGATTGTATATGTGAAAATTTTTATGTATTTGTAAGGTAAATGTGTATTATATTTGAGTGTACATATGGGATGTATGTTAGTGTATATACACACATATATATGAATACATGTTAAGTGTTTATGTGTGATATATGTTTGGAGGTTTATAAGCATATGTTTACATGTGTAGAATATACATAAATATATTTTATGTGTATATCTGTATGTCTATGCTTATGTTTGATAAGAATGGCATGTGGTGTTAAAAAGAAGATAGCATCTTCCTTCTACTGTAGAAGCATTAGTTGTTTCTCAGTAAAGCATTGATTTTAAAACTACCTCAGAGACCTTAAAATATGTTCCATCAATAAACAGTTGCTTTGTCAGCAGGAGGACCTCAATTCAGTCCTGAAAACTCACATAAAAAGTCATTTCCTATATGCATACATCCACACTAGGAAGTATGCGAAACACACATAACATCCCCACAAATATCATACAGACACAAGACACAAGATATAATAAATCATTAGCCTTTATGTTCTTTAGGAAATTTAAGACACGCGATATTCACTGTGTTTTTAAAGGATAACGAATCAGACTTTTATGCATGAAAGATGATTTTACTATCATAGATTTCTAAGTGTATATGTGTGTGTATATATATGTGTGTGTGTATATGTATGTATGTATCTATCTGTGTATATATATATATATATATATATATATATATATATATATACTATGTAACTATAATATATATATATATATTCATTATGTATGACCATATTTTTCTGTTTTTTTGAGATGAGAAAAGCAATCAAGACCCCTTAAAGACTTTTGATATACATTATGAAACATACAAATAGGAAACTTGCAGGGGCAAAGAGCTGCTTGCCGCGGTTAGCTGTGCATACCTGATGCTGTTCATATAACCCTTTACTCCACAGAGCTGCTGCTGATTGCTTTCTTGCTGGGATGGATGGGGCATGACAGGCTCAGAAGCATCTTGGGGGCAGATATTGCTACTGATAGCAGATGGAGGCCGCCAAGCCATGTCACACTGGACATGTTAGAATCACAGAAAACACAACGAAGACTTACTTCTAACTAGTTTCTTTCCCAAGGAGACCCTTTATTAATTGTTTTTTATCTGTCTTGGAATGAAGTGAATGTGTTTAAAGATGGTCTTGAGAAGGGTTTCCAGTTAATGAATGTATACTTCATTCCTGAGTGTGTTTTATTTCTTCCTACAAAACATCCAGATGTCATTATAAAAGGGAGACATGTGACTGACTGTTCTAGACTCAAAATTAATGGCATCCATCTTCCTATTTGCATATGAAAATAATAGATTTTAATAAGGTAGACGTGACGACACATTGTTATCTTTGTAGCCGAAGGAGTTCTGAATTATTGCTGTTTAATGTAACAGTGTATTTCTGAACAGGTGTTTTCAAAATTAGGGTTATAATAAAGTATTAAATAAACATCATTTGCAAGTATACTTGAATTTTGTCAATTTCTGTAACTATGAAAATAATATACGTCTTAAGTATTTTTCTTTCATATTTTCATCCTTGAGTTTCAAGACTGAATAAAGTCTATCTCATATAGCACAATATGGTTCCATACTCTGACTCTTCAACCATTGGCTCCTCAATATCAAGAAGAAAACGAATCCTGATAATCCACTACACTTTATGCTTCACTGCCCACTAGCAATTTTTTCAGCTTTTTCAATCATTTCTTCTCTTTTCATTTCTCACTTAGATACAAGAAGCCAGGGCTCAAGAATTTGGAAGCAGAGTCTTTAGTGTCACTCAAAAAGTGATGAGGATGCTCTGGTGTGACACACTGGGGCTCACTCTAGTCCAGAGTTAATGTACATACACACCCAAACATGAGCAGAAAGACAGTATCGGGGCATGTGAAAGAGTCATTTCAAGGTGTCTTTAAAATCATTACCTCAATACCTTCAGTCAGCTCATAATCCTTGATGCAAGATAAACAGTGGGAAAACTCCAAAGCCTTTACAAAAAAAATCTTACACAAAGACTAAATTTCTATACAAAGCTTATGATTCAAGCATAATCTTTTAAAATTTACATGCTCAAAGCTTTTCTACACACTCCCTCAACTCATTTTAATATCTGAAATCTCACTTTAGAGTGGTGTAATTTTGGTAATTTTAAACACCATAGTCCCTGACACCACTCTAGAAATCTGTACCTCAAATGTTCACAGATCCAAATGAGCTGCTGAATCCCACAATGGTTAAGGAGTTTACCTAAGACTAGAAGGTGGGAAATATATATTGTAGCTAGGAATTAATTCAGCATTCTGACAATTTGTCAGTTAAAAAAACAAATCTATTTTTAATGAGAAGTTCATACGAAGGCAGCCATGGCCTCTGTGAAATCAGGGAAGCTAGTGGAGCCCATAGCTGGGCACTGGCTTCATCACAGGATAGGGTGCAATATTCCTGCCTTCAGGGTGGCAATGGTCCTCCTACTGTCTGTCTGACAACAGTATCTACAGTCAGCTTTTCCTTTCAAAAAGTAAAGTCTTCAGGAAAGGACCTGAGACCTATTACCATAGTTTCCAGTGCCTCTTCCTCTTTCTGTCATCAGCAAGGGAAACAGCTTCAGTGTCTCTCTCCCTAACTCTCACGCTTCCGGGTCTGCAGTGGACCAAAAGGAGCAGGAGGATGTCCAGAATGTGACGCCATCTCAAGTTTAGCCTTTTGTGATAACAAAGCCCATCTCTCTTTACTAAGACATTATGATGATGAGTTTATAAACTCAACTAAACTTGAACTTTGGAAAGTTGCTCATCAAATTAATAGTGAATTGGGATACACTTCATGGCTACTTAGATTTTCACTATTCACAAATTCTTGCCAAAGTTGAATTTCTTTACAACAATTATACATTCTCTAGAAATAAAGATCTTTTTTATTTTTTCACATTTTTATTGGCTATTTTTATTTACATTTCAAATGTTATCGTTGTTTCCCCTCCAGAAACCTCCTATCCTACCCCCCACCCCTGCTTATATGAGGGTGTTCCCCCAGCCACCCACTAACCCACTTCAACCTCCCTGCTCTGACATTTCCTTATACTGGGACATCAATCCTTGACAGGAACAAGGGCCTCTCCTCCCACTGATGCCCAACAAAGCCATCCTCTGCTACATATGCAGTTGGAACCATGGATCCGTCCATATGTACTCTTTAAGTGGTGGTTTAGTCCCTGAGAGCTCTGGTTGGTTGATATTGTACTTATGGGGTTACAAAAATCTTAAAGCTAAGCACTTCACCTGAAAAAATCAGTTAAGCACAGTACAAACACTTGAATTACCTCCATCAGCACACAGGTCTACAACACTGGATGTTTAAATACCTTTTTTCACAATTCTGCTTCTAAGAGTTTAAATAACAAATATTTCTGTCCTTCAGAAGATAGTGTTTAGTTTTCAGCAATCAAACTACTACTGGCTCAAATCTCCCCATCCATGGGCAGCCTCTCGTGACTCTTCGTGCATTCCACCTATGTGCTAGTAAAATCCAGATTCACTTGAAATCTGTCTCCAAAGTTTATGAATCTGCCAGTGAAGTCATTACTGTATCAGTGATAGGTTCACAGGAAGCATTTCTTAGCCCTACCAGTTCTGACCTTGACACTCTGGGTTTGCAGGTTTGCTTTGCTCTTCCTTTACCAGCATAAAACAAGTCAAATACTAGTGTGTGAAAAGTAGAGACATCTGTAGGTTTTTTGTTTTGTACAATTGTTCATGTGGAGAATGACTGTAAACATTGAAAGGCAAGGCTATTAACTGCCTCTTTTACTGATGTAGTTTTGTGAAGAACTCAATGGAGAATGGTGATAAGGAAATTTCCGTTCTCTTCGACCACCAGTTTTCAAGGTGGATTATTGAGTAACATCCCCAGGAAAACGAGAAGTGGGTTCAGTGCATGGTGCTTCCTCGTGACTTTCAGAAAACAATCCTTCTGCTCATTTTCCTGCACTCTCTTCTCTCAAGCCCCATTTGTTTTCTGTGCGAACTGATTTGAAATAATCTGACTTCTTCCAAAACAAAAAAATAAACCAACAAAAAATTTATAACATTTTATTGAAACTGTGAAAGCACTTGTTTATGTAAAATGTGAAGCCTTGCAGTGGGTAACAATTATCTTCCAAAGTGGATAAAACACTGTTGCATACAAATATATTGCAGCTCAAAATTACATCTTTTGGATGCTGAAAAAGAAGTAACACTAAGAAAACAAATAAGCCAATATTACATCCTGCTCCAGTCCCTCAGTGGGCTGTGTGATATTTCTTCATGAATAAAGATGGAATAAACCACATTTGTAGCATAATAAGAAAAGGTAATTAGTGTCATCTATTCACCACTGTTAGAGTTTGACTATAGCAATTTGATTACGTTTATCACATTTTAAACTTTGAGTAAGTTTTTCAGCTCTGTAATCCAGTTAGTGCTGAAGTGTGGAGAATATAAGTCAGCTTCCCAGTATGATTGATGAGCATGGACTCGGAGAGATAGGACTATTAAAAAAAAAAAAAAACACAAAAGAAGGGAAGGGGTAAAAAAAGAATTGCAATATAGATAATACTGGTTGGTTTTAAAGTGTGTTTTTTATGAATAAGTTTGAATCAACAGCACTTCTTACATCTTACATAAAAATGTAGTATCCAAAAAGACAAAAGAAAGTATATGGTCAGTGTCACAAGAAAGAGAGAAAGACAGACAGACAGACAGAGAATGAGAGAGAGAGAGAGAGAGAGAGAGAGAGAGAGACAGAGACAGAGACAGAGACAGAGGCAAACAGAAAAACAGAGACAAAGATAGACACAGAGAAACAATGAATCAGAGACAGGGACTGTAGTTAATATCAAGTCACTTTTACTTAGTAAAACATTTAAGATATAAGACAAATTCTTTTTTATAGTTTTAGGGTTTAGTACTTAAACTACAAGTAAATAAATGAAATATCAGTCTCTTATTTATTTTTCTGGTTATAGATACATTACTGGGGTATATTAGGTTTTATTTCATTTATAATGATATAATAAAATCAGTTTTATATAGATCAGCCTTATTTCAGATTTTGTTAAAAAGAATTACATGTACTCACTAGCTCTTCCATTAGAGAGAGAGAGAGAGTGAGAGTGAGAGAGAGAGAGAGAGAGAAAGAGAGAGAGAGAGAGAGAGAGAGAGAGAGAGAGAGAGAGAGAGAGAGAGAGAGAAAGAGAACGCATCAATCTATGCATAGACATTCTTCAACTGGGAGTCTAGAAGGGCCACAGTGGTTCAATGTTTAAAAGGATTTGCTCTTGTAGAGCCAGCAGCTACTTCACATAGCTGGCTTCAGCTTGGGAAGCTCTGATAACTGCTTCTCACTCCTGTACACATCTTCAAGCACATGCACAAACCCACAAATGGCCAATATATATGAATAATTAAAAGTAAAAGTAAAACTTTCAAATAAATTAGTAATTGGGGTCCGAACATGATGCTGTTTCCCTTGTTGACCCACATTGTCCAAATGGTTCATTGGATTTCTGTGCAGTGAATCTGTCTTTATTCAGAGAACTTGGTTGTCACAGAGTACTAAACAGCAAGAGCTAAGTAATTTAACTGTAAAATATGAAGAAAGGAAAATAAAAGCTATAGCAATTTTGAAAGATGAATCAATCCCAGCTTTATTTTTTCCATTGTAAACATTCCAGGAATGCCCAGAGAAGGCTCCCACCCATTATCAAAGTCAGTCTTCCCATTCTAAGTAATATTGTCATGGTAATCCCTCGCAGGCATGCCCAGAGGACCCTGTTCCAAGGGACTGTAGGTTCTATCAGAATACAAATTAATGCCAGCCACCATGAAAGACATGAAAGAGGACTGGAATGCAGTGGATTAAATAAGAATGCCCCCTCTTTGGTTCATGTTTGAATACTTGGATTCCATCTAGGGTGCTGTTTGGGGAGGTGGAAGAGTTGTGCTCTGTTGACTGAAATATGTCATTAGAAGTAGGCTTTGGAGAGTCTAAGCTCTGTTCAAGCCTCTCTGCTTGGGCCTGAGGTAATAAATTCTCAACTTCCTGCTCAGCCTCATGTCTACTACTTGCTGCCTCACTACCTGGTCATTGTGGTCTTTTATGTTTCTGGATTTTGGAACTTAAATATACTCTTCCTTTCAAAAATTAAAAAAGATGAATCAAAATGAATACTAGAAGTAGCTAAAATGATTAGTAATGTTGATGGGTAAGGGGCACAGCAAATGTAGGAGCATCTAGATGGCCCATGCTTCCACTATCTGTGTGGCACTGTTACTGAGATGTCACTAGTCAACCAACCTGGCAATAGAACACAGTGCACCAAAGAGGTACACAAATTGGGTTCTGGGGGGTTGCTTAAAATAATATGAGTGAGAGGTTACTTTAGGAGCAGAAATGACTTGTAAATTTGCCCCAACATTAATGGCAACTCCTAAGAACTAAAAGCCTGAACCACATTCAATGACTTGCAGGCAGCCCAACAAGTTGAAGGCCGACTCTTAGGCTCCCTTCATAGATGGAGCCTTTTCTAAATTAGCTGAGCTCAGCCGAACTCATTTCTTCTTTTTCTAGACATCTTCCTCTCTCTCTGTTCTCTCCCAGGTGGCTTAATTGACCTGAACCCTTTTTGAGACAGCTCTGGTGCAGGAGAATGTCTCTCAGCAGTTCCTTATGCTAGAAGAGACAGGGGCCTAGTGAATCTGGTCTTTTCATGGACTTCCTGAAGCTATTGAGTTATTTACTTCCTGAGCTTAGCTGCAGGATGGAATGTTTCACATCCCTTTAAACTACCCTGTTAGTTCACCTGTGTTTCTACCAACCTTTTTTTTAAGGAGCTTATTGGATTTATATCAAAGAACACCGATATACAACGACAGCAACAGCAGCAGCAGCAACAACAACTACAAAAACAAACAACAAAAGGCAGCCTTGTCTTTTCCATAGAGAAAATACTTTTCTGATTTCTATATCATTCATCTATTTAAATACATTCATTTTAAGATAATAAACCTTAATTTCAAAAACATCTTTGATTCTCTGTAATAATGACAAGAAATTATCTTTTACTGCATATTTGCTGTCCTTGAGCTCTTCACATAGCAAAGGAAAACACAAAATAATAACATCTTTAAGTTAATTCATGATTGTAAAGTCAGCATATTATTAATGCATTGTCTCCCTCTGCCTGAGTCAGATATTTACATTAAGTCACTCCTGAAGTGTTTGGGCTTTTTACAATGTTTACTGACTGTTCTCCATCTTTGCAGTATTAGCAGAATGTCACTGTGGCCTCAGAAATCCTTTTAGCCTTACTGTTGATACCTTCCCTCAGTATCGAGTAGTGATATAAAACCACATTTTACTCTCTCTGTAATTTTACATTTTCCAGAATGTTGCATGGTTTGATTTTTTTTCAATTTGCAGCCTTTACAGATTAGTATTTTTTTTTTCATTTTACTCTTTTGTATTTATTTCCTTCTATGCTTTCATAACATGATAAGATGCCTCAGTCCCTCTTAGAAGGGAGAACAAAATTCTCATGGGAGGAAATGAAAGGACAAGTAGAGAGGCAGGGATTGGAGAATAGATCATCCAGAGACTGCCTTACCTGGGGAACACTCCATGTGCAGCCACTAAACCCACAAACTATTGCTGATACCAAATAGAGCTTACTGGTAGGAACCTGATATGGATGCCTCCTCAGATGCCCTGCCAGAGCCATACTGATACATATGAGGATGCTTGCAGCTAACCATCCGACTGAACATGGGGACGCCAATGAAGGTGATAGAGAGAGAACTGAAGGAGCTGATAGAGTTTGTAACCCCATGGGAAGAAAAAAATTATCAACTAACTAAATGCACCACAGCTCCCAGGGGCTAAAACTGGAACCAATGATTTCACATGTAGAGGCTCATGTCCCCAGGTGTACTTGCAGCAGAGGATAATGTTCTCTGGTATCAGTGGGAGGAGAGGCATTTGGTCCAGGCAATGCTTGTTTTCCAGTGTAGGGGAATGCCAAGGCACTGAGGTGGGAGAGGGTGGTTGGAAGAAGGAGCACCTTCATGGAAGCAATGGGAGGAGAAAGGGTGATGGGATTGGCAGAAGGGTATAACATCTGAAGTGTAAATGTCCAAGAAAAATGAATAAAAATAATTGGATATTCCATTGTGTGAATGTGCAACAGTCCAACCATCTATCAACCCTGAGATGGATATCTTATTTATTCCTAAATGTTTGCAATGATGAACCCATTTGTTTTAATGACCATGGTGCTGTTATTATAGAACATGCATGTGGGATTTCTACACATATATAAGCTGCTTTTTAATTTATAAATTTATCTTTTTCCCCCTTTCCTTCTTGCTGATATATCACCTAATTTCAGGTTTTGTGTGTGTTTGTGTGTGTGTGTGTGTGTGTGTGTGTGTGTGTGTTTGTGTGATCGCTTGATTTTAGGCAGAGCTGCTAGTATTAACATTGACAGGAAACATACATTTAAATCTATTTAAATACAAAGAAAGCAACTTTAGGGCAAGATGTGATGGTAGTGTGTTTAAGTGTGTGAGGACTGTGAAAATACTCTTCATGATAATCGTGCATTTTTCTTTAAAAATTAGTGGGGCTTTAAATTATTTCCTGTCTCTGTGAGTGGCTAGTGCTGCCAATGTATGGAATTCTGACTGTTCTCACAGGTATGTGAGGCTTCCTCACTCTCATTTCTCTTGCAGGTCAATAATGAGGCATCTTTTAACAGTATTTTTACTATATACATGTCTCCATTAAGCATGTGTTTGTTTGAAATTTAGTTGTTTTGTCTATTCTTGAGTATTTAGAATAATTTATGAGCTTTGCATAAGATTTTATTAGACCTTTTCACAGATAATGCCAAATTCATGAATTGTCTTCTAATTTATTTAAAATCATTCTTAGAAGGAATCTGTAGTATTAGTGAAAATCATTTTATTTTCATCAATCTTGTCCCTTATAGAAATACAATATTTGAGAAATTGATTATATATGTATATATAATCATGTTACATTTAATTAATTGAGATTATAAGAAGGGGGTGGCATGTGTGTATCATTCTGAGAGTTGGGTAGACGCTTTAGTAAGCAGACAAACTATGGAATAAAAATGGTGAACTTCCAAGATGGCTGGCTTCTTTTTATCTCTATGACCGCATAAAATGTCTGGAAGGATAAAACAAAGGCCTTGTTACCTTTTGTTTTCTACAGGTAGACCCACTCCTGGATAAACTTATCAACTTCAAGACCTAGGTAAAAACATGTTACACAACAGTTGGGGGCCAGTCAATCAATCTATCTTTCTTCAGACTAACATTTTGTTTTTGTTTTTGTTTTTCATAAATTAAGGGGAAAAAAAAACTCTTCAGAGACCTACATATCACAAATTTCAAGAAAAGACTGTGGCTGCCTGAACCCCTAACACACACACACACACACACACACACACACACACACACACACACAATGTTTGCCAAGTGTTTTTCATTGTATGTCTGCTATACAGGTATACTTCTTCATCTCCAAATGATTGCCTTTCTTCAACTGCTGGCTCTGTCTGTTCCTGTTTGCAATGATTGAGATTTCTCCATTGCTACTTGTCAAATTTGAGAGGTCTTTTAATTCTTTCATTGGCAGAAAACATTAACTCAATAAAAAACCCGATACTGTAAATGTGCTGTACTCTTTTATAAAAGATATGTGGAGGTCAGAAAACTTGCAGGAGGTGATTCTCCCCTTATTTCTGAGAGTTCTGAGAATATGACTCAGGACATTCAAGTGGCAAGTTTCTTTTTGGCTGAGCCCAGAGTGTTATTACAATATCTTAAAAATATTTCTTAGAGATAATTCCTGACATTATGGTCTGGAGTATGGAAAGCCAAATATATGTAGACTTAAACGTTCACCTTAAGGATATCAGTTGTTCTAGCATAATTGATTAAAAGGTCTCTTGATTTATTGTAATGTCTTTTCTCTTCTATAAAACAAAGATGGAGTTAACTTTGTTCATACTCAGTTTCACACCTCTCTCTTCTGTTTTATTCATTTCCTTGTACATTAATTTACCAATGCATTGTCATCTTAAGGTGGAAAACTTTGGAGGAAGTGTTAATTTCAGGTGATTTTATTTCTACTGTTCTTACAATAATGAATCTTCATGTTCACAGATGTAGAATGTCTTCTATTTATTTTATGCTTTTTTTATATCTTTTTTTCAGGAGGTAAATCTTGTACATACCTTGATAGTTCTATACTAATTTTCTTTAATTTTAATGCATTGATTATATTAAATATTCAACTTATTTGTTGTTATATAAATGTAGGATATCAATGACTAATAAAAGCCAACATTCCATAATTAGTACTATCTATAACCATTTTATAATCATTTAATACATACAGGAATTCAATTTCATGGTTTTTTGAATTTTACAGAATTTTTTTTTCAGGCATGTAACATGTGTATTCTTTGATTCCCATACTACACTGGCTAGGATTTCTACAATGTTGAAAGTCAGTAGTGACTGAAGATATTTCTATCTTGTTCCTCTTATTATCAGGAAGGCTCTGAGGTTTTCCCCAGCAGCAATAGGAGTAGCAGAATATTTTAAGATATTTTTATCATAATAAGGCTATTCCCATCAATTCAATATACTTAGAGTTTTATAGTTTTTTCATTAATTCATTTACTTTCTTTTTTATTGGATATTTTTATTTACATTTCAAATGTTATTTCCTTTCTTGGTTCTCCCTCCAGAAACACCCTATCCCATTTCCCCTCTCTCTGCTTCAATCAGGGTGCTCCCTCACCCACCCACCCCCCCCCCACACACACACACACATTCTCCCAGCCCGCCCTGACATCTGCCTACACTGTGGCATCAAACCTTGACAGAAACAAGGGCTTCTTCTCCGTTGATGCCCAACAAGGCCATCCTCTGCTACATATCCAAATGGAGTCATGGGTCTCTCCATGTGTACTGTTTGGATGATAGTTTAGTCTGGGGGAGTTCTGGGTGGTTTGATTGGTTGATATTATTGTTCCTATGGGGTTGGAAACCCCTTAATTTCTTTTGTTATTGTCTTTTTTATTGAATAGTTTCTGTATTTTCATTTCAAATGTTATCTTCTATTCCAGTTTCCCCCTTTTCCATGCTCCTTCCATACTCCCTCCTCCTGCTTCTATTAGGATGCTCCCATTTCCACCCACCCACCCCGCCTCAATACCCTGGCATTCCTCTACACTGAGAAAATGAGGCTTCACAGGACCAATGGAATCTCCTCCTATTGAAGCCAGACTATGCCATTCTCTGCTACTTATGCATCTAGAGCCATGGTCCCTCCATGTGTACTCTTCAGCTGGTGGTTTAGTCCATGGAGGAATCTGGATGGTTGATAGTGTTGATCTTCATGTGAGATTACAAATCCCTCTAGCTCCACCAATTCTTTCACTAACTCCTCCATTGGGGTCCCGATGCTCACTCTAATGGTTAGCTACAAGCATTTTTAATCTGTTATCAGTAAGGTTCTGGCAGAGCCTCTCAGGAAACACCCATATTGGACTGGTCAGCAAACACTTCTTGGCATCAGCACTAGTGAATGGGTTTTGTGGCTGCATATGGGATGGATTCCCAGGAAGTATAGTCTCTGGGTGGTCTTTCCTTCAGATTCTGCTCTATTCTTTGTCTCTGTATTTCCTCCCTTGAGTGTTTTGTTCCCCTTTCTAAGGACTGAAGCACCCACATTTCTGTCTTTCTTCTTCTTGAGCTTCAGACCACTCCTGAGCATATACCCAAAAGATGCTCCAACATATAACAAAGACACTTGCTTCACTGAGTTTATAGCAGCCTTCTTTATAAGAGCCAGAAGCTGGAAAGAACCCAGATGTCACTTAATAGAAAAATGGGATTCAGAAAATGTGTTACATGTACAGAATGAATTCTACTTAGCTATCACAAACAATGACTTTATGAAATTCTTAGGTAATAGATGGAACTACAAAATATCATCCTGAGTGAGGTAACCCAGGCACAAAAGAACACACATGGTATACACTCACTGATAAGTGAATATTAGCCCAAAAGCTCAAATACCCAAGACATAATTCACAGACCATATGAAGCTCAGAAGAAGTTTTATCCTTTTTATAGTTAAATAAATACTTGAATTTTGTCAAATGTTCTTTTACATGTCTTAACAGGATAGTGTGATAATTTCTTTTTTGTCTTACCAATGGAAGAGATTAGGTTAATTTTAACTATTGAATAATCCTTACTTATACTAGATAAATCCCATGTGTTTGGAATACATTTGTATTCATATTTTGTATTTAATTTGCAAATATTGTACTAATAGAATTACCATTCATATGTTTGAGACGTGATTGTTGCTCTGTAATTTTTATTTTCGTAAAATGTTGGTTTAGGGATTAGAGTAGTTGTGGGTGATTTACAAATATTACTAACATATGGTCTTACAGTTTGCTCAGACATGAAGTGAACAATGTTTCTACGTTACATATGGTAACCAGGAAGGGCCTTGATGATATCCACCTTATACCTGAGTTTACAGATTCTAAAGAAGTTTTACTCAGACCTCTAAAGTCTGGAGTTTTTTATGTGCTAACTCAGAGTTCTGAGAATGAACAAACTGAGAAGTAGAAGAAACATTGTGTCTGTTTTAAGTGACTCATAGTATGTTGTGTTTGTAATGAAGCAGTAGAAAGAACTAGTTGAATATTTGCCAAGAAAACTATATTACTGCAATTTGGATTGGATCAGAGTAATCACTTCAGTTCCCCTTGGAGATGGCAAAGTGGTCCTACTTGAGCCTGATGTCAGGGCAACTGCACTATGTAATGACAGAGGAGTGAGCAATTCTCTCCCAGCACCTAGTACATCCAACAGATTCATGAGTTTGTCTGGGGAGAACCTGGATGTGCCATGTGATTTCTAATTCTCTGAGAAAATCTGCAAAGAAAATTAAATTAGGAAGTAGGCCATCTGTTACAGAACACAGCAGTGGTGAGAAACTATTAGGAAACAACTTACACTCCTGATCATTTTAGACAGCCTGTCTCCAGTGTCCTCTGAATATACATTCACTTCAATGAGAATTCTCCTCCTAGGGAGCTTTGCAAGTACATAGCCAGTGTCAATGCAGCAGTTTGAAATGTGCTTATTATACCATGCTATTTATTTACATGTTATATATCATAAATAAAAGTTTTTAGTAAAAGGAAAACTCCAAACTTAGTTGGCACATATTAGGCTTATCAAATAGATAGTATAATTTCAATTTTTATGCAAATGGCTTTAATTATCAACACGGCAAAAATTTAAAAGCTAATTTTACTTTATATTGCTAAACTAAAATTAGTACTTTGGATAAATTGTACTCACGAGAATGACTTACAGATTTCACAGAGATTTGGTCTTGATGATTCAGCTTTGTGTTAAAAATCATCTAATCAGAAGTATCATTTATCTCTTTCTATAATTTTTTAAAAAATAAATATATATAATACATTTCAAAATAACTCCTCTTCATAGACTGACTTTGTGTCTTCCAGACAACGTGCTGTTTTGACCAAGTTATCTTTGAAATATTCTCATCCACATTTCCTAAGAAGGGTATTCTCTTATGTGTACTGACTCAATAGCTGAGAGTACCAACCCAGTGTTATCACTTACTAGCAGAACCCACATTCATTCCATGCCTTTAGTTGGAAGTATCAGTTTTAAATAAAAAATTCAATCCTGGCTTTGTACAGTAAATCTACATGGCTTATGAGCTTCAACTATAATACCAGTGAGGGAAAGCGGAGCTCTTAGGAGAACATCCTGTTAGGGGGTACAGACAACCGGCTTGCTCTGTGAGGTGAGAATTAATCATTTGACTATGATAGATTGATTTTAAGACATTTTTCTATTATAAAAATACCTCAGCAAATATTTCAAGAGCATTGTCTTCTCTCTTTTAACTCTTTATTGATCTTGACTTAGAGATTTCAATTTAATACATACTATAATCCATTAATGATTACTTATGCTTAAAATCTCCCACACATGGTCACAGGAGAAAAATTTTATATGATTTTGTATTCTCAGTTATGCACTAATTACTGTTTGGGAATTTACTTACGTTCTGGCTGAAGCATCTAGGCTCATTTTATGTATTCCAAGTTCAAGGCTGGAGATAAGCCAGCGCTTCAAGTACTATTGACACTTTATGCAATAAATGACATTTATAAAGTCAGATTTTGATATTAACTACTACAGTGTTGTATTTCTAGAGAACCTCACACAATTTTTTAATGAAGTTAGCATGAATAAGAATATCCATTTAAAAACACGACTATAACCTAATTTCAACAAGTCTAAATATATATATGTTCGATCCAAATCTGAACAGCTTTGTTAGGCACCAATACACTGAATTCTGTATCACTGTACACATTTATATGGGCCTTACTCATACCCAGGGCTGTTAGTACTTTTAGAGTAAGACACATTCCCTAGGAAAGAAGAGTGATTACAGGCTAGACAACACAGAGATGGAAGGATAGTCTAGTCGACTGTGCCAGAGAAGAACAGCCCTGTGGACTGGGATGTAATGGAGTTGTATTTCAATGTCTTTATTCTTTCTTATCTGAAATCCTGTTACTCTCTTTACTTCATGTGAGACTGAGATGTTGTGCTTCATCTCTATAGGGTTATACTCATTTTTACATAAAAGGAATATGGACTGGAAGACTCTTGGGATGTTTCTTTGCTTTAAGAAATTCACAGCCATTGGACTGAGCCTGGGAACCCCAATGGAAGAGTAAGGGGGATGGCTGAAGGAACTGAAGGAAATTGCAATCCCATAGGAAGAACAACAATATCAATCAACCAGATCCTCCAGAGCTCCCAGGGACTAAACCACCAAAGCACTTGTATACTTGGGCCTGTACTTGGCTTCCACTATAAAAGTAGCAGAGGGTGGCTTTATCTGGCATCAGAGGGAGGGGAGGCACTTAGTCCTGGGGAGGTTTGATACCCCAGAGAAGGGGAATGCAGGAGGGATGAGGGAGAAGTAAGATTATGTGGAAGCACACTCTTAGAGGCACAGGATGGAGATGTGGTGGTGGGGGTTCATGAAGCAGAGAACAGGAAAAAAATAATACACAAAATGCAAACAAATGAAATGATTAATAACTTTAAAACAAAATTTAAATTTATCATTGTATTTTAAGGATATCTACTTTAGGATAATAAATATGATAAGATGTAAAATTTACAAATTTAGATGTTGACTTCAACATTTAACTATTTTTTTTTTTTTTTTTGTTGAGGTAGGAAGCAGTAAATATTTTAGACAAAGAGTATACTGAAACTTTAATTTGATTTGGACTAGTAAATATTTTCATTGAAACATAATATTTTATTTTTTTATATTCAGGCTTTCCAATCAAATATCTGCAACAGTTACTGAAGGCAAGGTGAAGGAGTTGTTTTGTGGATGTATTTAATGGGACTCAGATCCAAAAGTCTTCAGTTTTATATGTTGTGATTTTCAAGGGTCTCCATCCCTTGAAAAGAAAGTTTCTCTTCTTTATTATATATTATATATATTTCAAATGTTATCCTATTTCCTGGTTTCCCCTCCAAAAACTCCCTATCCTGTCCCCCTCTTCTATGAGGGTGCCCACCCACCTACCAATCCACTCTAACCCCCCAGATCTGGCATTATCCAACACTGAGGCATTGAGCCTTTGCAGAACCAAGGGCCATTCCTCTCATTGATGCCATACAACACCATCTTCTACTACATATACTGCTATATCATGGGTCCCTCCATGAGTACTCTTTGTTTGGTGGTTCAGTCACTGGGAGCTTTAGGGATCTGGTGTGTTGATTTTATTAATCTTCCTATGGGGTTGCAAACCCATTCAACTCTTTCAGTCCTTTCTCTAACTCCTCCATTGGGATCCCTGTGCTCAGTTCAATCACTGGCTTCAAGCTTCTGCCTATATATTTATCAGACCCTGGCAGAGTCTCTCAGGAGACAGAATTATCAGGTGTCTCTCAGCAAGCACTTCTTGGCATCTACAGTGGGGTCTGGGTTTGGCATCATTTTATGTTATAAATCATGAGGTGGGGTAATCTCTGGATGGACTTTCTTTCAGGCTCTATTCCATACTTTGTCTACATATTTTCTCCCATGATTATTTTGTTCCCCCTCCTAAAATGGATGGAAGCATCCAGACTTTGGTTTGCCTTCTTCTTGAGATTCATGTAGTCTGTGAATTGTATGTTGGATGTTCTCTGCTTTTGGGTAATATCAACTTATCAGTGAATCCATACCATGAGTGTTCTTTTGTGAAGAGATTACTTCACCCAACATGATATTTTCTAGTTCTACCCATTTGCCTGAGAATTTTATGAAGTAATTGTCTTCAATAGCTGAGTAGTACTACATTGTGTAAATGTACCATATTTTCTGTTTCCATTCCTCAGTTGTAGAGCATCTGGGTTCTTTCCAGCTTCTTAAAATTATAAATAAGGCTTCTGTGAACTTAGTGGAACATATGCCTTTGTTATATGTTAGAGCATCTTTTGGATATATGCCCAGGAATAGTATAGCTGGGTCCTCAGGTGGTACTATTTCTGAGGTACAGTTTTCTGAAGAATTGGAAGACTGATTTCCAGATTGGTTCTTCCAAGTCTTCAATCCCACCATGTAGGAAGCCGTTTGTGCTGCACCCAAACATGGCGCCGGCTTCCCGCCGAGAACTCAGCAAACAGAGCTGTTGCCCAGCCAAGAGACTTAATGCGCATGCACCACATAAGTCACAGCCCACTCTTGGGGCATGTGATTGAGCTACAGGAGGATGCACCAATCAGGTAGCAACACAAGTCTCTTAGGCATATATAGCAGTGCATTTTCTCCCCCAGGTGGGGAGAAGAGGAAGACAGTGGAGAGATTGCGGGAGACCCCACATGGAGGGATGGCGGAGAGATACCACGTGGAGAGAAGCCCGATAAGAGAGGTTGTGGGAGATCCCGCGTGGACAGAGACTGGACAGAGAGATCGCTCGTGGGGGACTGTGCGTGAGAGGTCGCCTAGACAGTAGAACTCCGTAGGGAGTCCCCGGCCCAGAGAGAAATTTCCTGCTCAAGAAGCCCCCTGCTCAAAGTGCTGTTCAATAAAGGTTATCCACAGAAGAATCTGTTTGTTGCACGCCTGTTCCTAGCGGCGGGAAGCGTGGGCGTGTGACACCACCAACAGTGGAGGAGTGTTCCTCTTTCAATACATCCTCCCCAACATCTTCTGTCATCTGAGTTTTTGATCTTTGCCATTCTGGCTGGTGTGAGGTAGAATCTCTAGGTTGTTTTGATTTGCATTTCCCTAATGACTAAGGATGTTGGACATTTATTTGAGTGATTCTTGGCCCTTTGATATTCTTCATTTGATAATTCTTTGTTTAGCTCTGTATCCCTTTCTAATAGCATCATTTGGTTCTCTGGAGTCTAATTCACTGAGTTTTTGTATATATTAGACATTAGCCCCTATATAATGTAGAATTGGTGAAGATCTTTTCCAAATATGTTGGTTGTCCTATTGACGGTCCTCTTTACCTTATAGATGCTTTGCAAGTTTATGAGGTCCAATTTCTCTGTTGTTGATCTTAGAGCATGAGCCCTTGATATTTTTTTCAGAAAATTTTCCCCTGTACCCATGTGTTCAAGGATCTTTCCCTCTTCTATTAGTTTCAGTGTATCTGGTTTTGTGTGGAGGTCCTTGATTCACTTAGGATTGAGCTTGGTACAAGGCAATAAGAATGGATCAATTTGTATTATTCTACATACTGACTGAGAGTTGGACCATCATCATTTGTTAAAAATGCTATCTTTTTTTCCACTGCAGTGATTTAGCTCCTTTACCATAGATCAGATGACCATAGGTGTGTAAATTTATTTCTGGTTCTTGATTCTTTTTCATTGATCTACCTACTTGTCTCTGTATCAATATCATGCAATATTTTTATCATGATTTCTCTGTAATACAGCTTGAGGTCAGGGATGGTGATTTTCCCAGAAGTTCTCTTATCCTTGAGAATACATTAACTTGGTTTTGTTGTTGTTGTTGTTGTGGTGGTGGTGGTGGTGGTTGTTATTCCCAAATCGCTCTTTGTACCTCTAGGATGAATTGAGTTAGAATTTTGATGGGATTGTATTAAATCTTTAGATTGCTTTTTGGCAAGATGTCCATTTTTACAATATTAAATTTGCCAACCCATGAGCATGGGAGATCTTTCCATCAGAAAGGTTTATACAAAGAATCAACAAAACCAGGAGCTGGTTCTCTGAGAGAATCGACAAGATATATAAAACTTAGCCAACTAAACGCAGGGCACAAGGACAGAATCCAAATTAACAATATCAGAAATGAAAAGGGAGACATAACATCAGAAGATAAGGAAATTTAAAAATCATCCAATCCTACTATAAAAGTTTATACTCTACAAACTGGAAAATCTGGATGAAATGAACAATTTTCTAGATAGATACCAGGTACAAAAGTTAAATTCCAATCAGATAAAACATCTAAACAGTTCCCATAACCCCTAAATAAATAGAAACAGTCATTAAAAGTCTCCCAACAAACTAAAGCCCAGGACCAAATGGGTTTAGTGCAGAATTCTATCAGGCCATCAAAGAAGACCTAATATCAATACTTTTCAAACTACTCTACAATATAGAATCAGAAAGAACATGACCCAATTTGTTCTATGAATCCACAATTATGCTGATACCTAAACTACACAAAGACCCAACAAGGAAAGAGAAATTTAGACCAAGTACAATTGCAAACATCGATGCAAAAGTACTCAATAACTTGCAAACAGAATCCAACAACACATCAAAATAATCATCTATCAAGGTTAAGTATTCTTCATTCCAGGAATGCACAGATGTTTCAACATATGGAAATCCATCAAGGTAATCCTCTATATAAACAAAACCAAAGAAAAAACACCACACAATCATCTCACTAGATGCTCAGAAAGCATTTGGCAAAATCCCATTTCTATTCATGATAAAGTTTTTGGAAAGAAGAGAATTCAAGGTCCATATTGAAACATAGTAAAAGCAATATACAGCAAACCAGTAGCCAGCATCAAACTAAACAGACAGAAACATGAAACAATACCACTTATATCAGGAACTAGACAAGGCATCTCATTCTCTCTCTCTAACTATTCAATATACATTCTAAGTCCTCTATAGAGCAATTCAGCAACAAAAAGAGGTCAAATGGATAGAAGTTGAAAAAGAAGAAGTCAAACTATCACTATTTGGAGAGGATATGATAGTATACCTAAGTGACCACAAAACCTCCACTAGAGAAATCCTACTGCTAATGAACAATTTCAGCAAAGTTCCTGGATATAAAATTAACTCAAATAAATCAGTTGCCTTCCCTTACTCTAAGGATAAACAGGCTGACAAAGAAATTAGGAAAATGACACCCTTCACTTTAGTCACAAATAATATAAAATACCTTGGTGTGACTCTAACCAAGCAAGTAAAAGATCTGTATGACAAGAACTTCAAGTCTCTGAACAAGGAAGTTAGAGAAATTTCTTTCATGAGAAGTGAGAGCTACACTTATCTGTGTGTATAACGATAAATATTTAGAAGGGATTTCAGAATAATACTGGCTTAGTAAAGTAATGGTTTAACATTTTGATCAAAGATCTCTAACTTCACTAACCCTGAAGATGGCTTGTTTTCTTGATTTGGGGTTGACAAGTTTCTTAGGACCAAAACATGATTATAATAGCGAGGAGGTCAGGAAGTTTACTGTGAAATTGGCCTCTAAGTAATATCAGAAGCTGACGTATCAAGAAAATTATGTGGAAACATGAGCTGAACAAAAGATATGCCAAAGTGGACAGGGGAATAGCCATGAGACCTGTAATGTATACAAACAACTATAGGCAACTAAGTATAAAATTGATTTTACCAGGAAAGAACACATCTATTTATTATCCAATACCAAATGTTCTTCCCTGAAAACATACATACATGCATCAAAATAACTATATAAAGACTCAACAGATTGTCCATAACATATGTGTGTACATACAAACATGAATATATATTAATTTATATTACGTACATTCATATATATAACATATATTCACATATATATATTACATCAATTAATAAAAGAAACAATGTATTTGAAAGAGAGCATATAGGAATATATCGCAGGCTTTGTTGAGAGGAAATGGAATGGATAATTTGTATAATTATATAATATCAAAATATAAAAGAAATAATAAAGAAGTAATTTTCTTCTCTATCATTTCTTATCTCCCAACAATACCATCCTCTCTCCACTATTATCTACTCATTTTTCAGATTCATGACCCTTGGTTTGGTTTTGTGAGCAGATCAGTTTAACTAGGAGCATTTCTGTGACAACTAGATTAAAAGTACCGATTGGAGACTGTGCTCCAATAATTTTTTCTCCCTCAATCTATCAGTAACAGATCATTAAGCCTGAGGGGGTATAATACCCAAGATCTCTCTTTACCTGCTTCTGACTTTTAATTCTATTCCTACTCATACTTAATGTCAGCAAGCAGAACTGCTGTGTGTTCCTAATTGTAATGGCTGTGGATTTAAAAGGCATACCTTAACACTTCTCACTATTTTCCAGCTCATACATTCTTTTTTCCCATCTACTGTAATACTCCTGAATCCATACAAGAAATGACATGTTTAATTTAGGGCTGAACATTTATCCACTTATTCTTACCAGTCGTACAGTAATAAGTCTCTGCATTCACTACCATCCACTTGAACTACAGTAAACCTTCTGAATAAACTTGAAAGCAGTTTTATCTGTGGATATGGACATAAGACAAGAAAAAAATGACACTGTTATATACAAAGGAATTTGGCTAAACAATCCATTAGTAAGGAATTATAATCTTCCCTGGGATGGAATTCTGAACAGGTTTCCTAATATTAGGAATGTGTCCCCTCCTATGTAGTAGTCTCAGATCTAATTCAAGAGGGCTTGTGACCCGACAGCCCAACAACCTGGCCATTATTATGCAAGTAGGCACATTTTGTCCGGCAGTTGAGCTTGAGCACCACAGGCAAGCTGGCTAGGACAAAGATGTTTTCTCCTTTCAGTCTGAAAATACTCCCTGTGATTTGTAACCTTCCTGGAGGGATTTTTGTCTCAGTTCCAGTTTGATCATAACATGTGGCACCTCATCAATAAAGTCTTATCTTCTAGTATTGAAGAACAACCACGAGTATTGACAAGAGCCTGTATTCTTTTATCGGTTTCCAAGGCTCCCTGCTTAAGGTATAATGTAGGGAAAGAAGGATACTTGCTCATTGTGGTTGGGAGGAAAACACACATGTAGCCAGTATAGAGATCAATACAGAGTGTTTCAAAAAGCTCTCGATCGCAGTACAATATAACTCAACTTAACTATACCTATGACTGTATCCAAGGATCCCATATCTTAATAAAAGAACACTACTGGCTCATCTGTGTTCAGCTTTTATTCCATTTATTTATTTTTTCTCCAGTAGCTAAAAAATGGAAACAGCCTAGAATTCCATCAATTTATGAAAAGAAAGATGTGGCCAATATACAGAGTGCAATTATGTAAATCTGAAAAGCTAATCAAATTTGGACTGAAAAGGTAGTTTGGCATTTAAGAACACATGGTGTTAATTTCAAAGAATCTGAGTTTGGATCCCAACAATTCACATCTGTTTTCTTACACTACCTGTAATTCCATATTTAAGGAATCTGATTTCTTTGGCCTCATCAGTTTCAGGTGCAAATACATACACACAATATATATTTTT